>NW_020838011.1:5836373-5963101 GCF_003676395.1 Aethalodelphis obliquidens
AAAAAAAAAAAAAAAAAAAAAAAGTCTTCCAACAAACAAAAGTCCAGGAGCAGAGGGTTTCACAGGTGAATTCCAGCACACATTTAGAGAGAAGCTAACACCCCATCCTTCTCAAAATCTTCCAAAAAATTGCAGAGGAAGGAACACTTCCAAACTCATTCTAAGAGGCCACCATCACCCTGATACCAAAACCAGACAAGGATATTACAGAAAAAGAAAATTACAGGCCAATATCACTGAAGAATATAGATGCAAAATTCCTTAACAAAATATTAGCAAAGAGAATCCAACAACACATTAAAAGGATCATACACCATGATCAAGTGGGACTTATCCCAGGGATGCAAGGATTATTCAATATACTCAAATCAATCAATGTGGTACACCATATTAACAAACTGAAGGATAAAAACCATATGATCATCTCAATAGATACAGAAAAAGCTTTTGACAAAATTCAACACTCATTTATGATAAAAACTCTCCAAAAAGTGGGCATAGAGGGAACTTACATCAACATAATAAAGGCCATATATGACAAACCCACAGCAAACATCATTCTCAATGGTGAAAAACTGAAAACATTTCCTTCAAGATCAGGAACAAGACAAGGATATCCACTCTAGCCACTACTATTCAACATAATTTTGGAAGTCCTAGCCATGGCAATCAGAGAAGAAAAATAAATAAATGGGATATAAATTGGAAAAAAAGAAGTAAAACTGTCACCATTTGCAGATGACATTATTTTATACATAGAAAATCCTAAAAATGCTACCAGAAAACTACTAGAGCTAATCAGTGAATTTGGTAAAGTTGCAGGATACGAAATTAATACACAGAAATTTATTGCATTCCTATATACTAACAACAAAAGGTCAGAAAGAGAAATTAAGGAAATAATCCCATTCACCATTGCAACAAAAATAATAAAATACCTAGGAATAAACTTACCTAAGGAGACAAAAGACCTGTATGCAGAAAATTATAAGACACTGATGAAGGTAATCAAAGATGACACAAACAGATGGAGAGAAATATACTATGTTCTTTGATTGGAAGGATCAATATTGTGATAATGACCATACTACCTAAAGCAATCTACAGATTCAATGCAATCCCTATCAAATTACCAATGGCATTTTTCATAGAACTAGAACAAAAAATCTTAAAATTTGTATGGAGACACAAAAGGCCCTGAAGAGCCAGAGCAATCTTGAGGAAAAAAAAAAAAAAAAAAGGAGCTAGAGGAATCAGGCTCCCTGATTTCAGACTATATCTCAAAGCTACTGTATTCAAGACAACACGGTGCTAGCACAAAAACAGAAATATAGATCAATGGAACAGGATACAAAGCCGAGGGATAAACCCACACACCTATGGTAAACTAATCTATGACAAAGGAGTCAAGGATATACAATAGAGAAAAGACAGTCTCTTCAATAAACATTGCTGGGAACTGGACAGCTACATGTAAAAGAATGAAATTAGCACACTCCCTAACACTATACACAAAAATAAACTCAAAATGGATTAAAGACCTAAATGTAAAGCCAGACTATAAAACTCTTTGAGGGAAACATAGGAAGAACACTCTTTGACATAAATCACAGCAAGATCTTTTTTGACCCACCTCCTAGAGTAATGGAAATAAAAACAAAAATAAACAAATGGGACCTAATGAAACTTAAAAGCTTTTACACAGCAAAGGAAACTGTAAACAAGACAAAAAGACAACCCTCAGAATGGGAGAAAATATTTGTAAACGAATCAATGGACAAAGGACTACTCTCCAAAATATATAAACAACTCACACAGCTCAATATCAAAAAAACAAACAACCCAATCAGAAATTGGGCAGAAGACCTAAACAGACATTTCTCCAAAGAAGACATACAGATGGCCAAGAGGCACATGAAAAAGATGCTCAACATCACTAATTATTAGAGAAATGCAAATCAAAACTACAGTGAGGTATCACCTCATACCGGTTAGAAAGGCCATCATCAAAAAATCTGCAAACAATAAATGCTGGAGAGGGTGTGGAGAAAAGGGAACCCTCTTGTACTGTTGGTGGGAATGTAAATTGATACAGCCACCATGGAGAACAGTATGGAGGTTCCTCAGAAAACTAAAAATAGAATTACCATATGACCCAGCAATCCTTCTACTGGACATATACCCAGAGAAAACTATAATGCAAAGACACATGCACCCCAATTTTCAGTGCAGCACTATTTACAATAACCATGTCATGGAAGCAACCTTGATGTCTGTTGACAGATGAATGGATAAAGAAGATGTGGTACATACATACAATGGGATATTACTCAGCCATATAAAGGAATGAAATTGGGTCATTTGTAGAGACATGGATGGACCTAGAGACTGTCATACAGAGTGAAGTAAGTCAGAAAGAGAAAAAAATAATGGTATATTAATGCATACATATGAAATCTAGAAAAATGGTACAGATGATCTGGTTTGCAAGGCAGAGATAGAGACACAGATGTAGAGAACAAACATATGGACACCAAGGGGGGAAGGGGGGTGAGGGATGAATTGGAAGGTTAGGATTGACATATATACACTAATCTGTGTAAAATAGATAACTAATGAGAACCTGCTGTATAGCACACAAGGAACTCCACTTTGCTGTACAGCAGAAACTAACACAACACTGTTAAACAACTGTACCCCAATTTAAAAAACATCATGTCTTTGTAATGGAACCTCCATAAGAATTCAAAAAGGAGGGGAGTTGGAGAGTTTCTGGGTTGGTGAACATGTGGAGATTTGTGCAGAGTGGTCCATCTAGAGAGAGGTAGGTAGCTTCTTGTCCTTGTCCACCTGGCTGTTCCTGAGTTATACCCTTTTAAAATAAGTTAGTAAACTTAACTATTTCTCTGAGTTCTGTGAGTTGCTCTAGCAAATTAATCAAACCTGAGAAGGAGGTCATGGGAACCTTTGATTTATAGTCCTTTGATCAGAAGCACAGGTAACAACCTAGAGTTGCAACTGGAATCTGAATTGGGGAGGTGGGGGGGTGTCTTATAGGACTAAGCCCTTAACCTATGGGACCTAACACGCTACCTCTAGCTAGAGAGTGCTAGAATTGAGTTAAATTGGAGCGCACCAGGTCAGTGTCTGTTAAGAATTGGAGGACTGCTTGGTGGTGTGGTAAAATGAAAACACATGCTACACTCCAAGGGGAAACAGAAACTCGTGGATTGGTGCACTCTTCTATCATGTTTTAGACAGACAATTCTAGGACTCATTCTACAGGGTTTATTGAAGTGGAGATTTAACCCCAGCTGCACACAGTTATACTATAGCAAATTAAATCACACACCTTTAGACTGGTTTTCCTACCTTCCAGGTTTGCCACTTCTTAGTCCCACTTCTGTTCCTTTGGTTCACTTCCCATATTGAACCACCTGCACTCAAGCACTGGAGCTAGGCTCTGCTTTTGGGGGAACCCAAATTTCCATCATTAATAAGAGAAGTGGATCTGTAGATGCAATTCTGGGAGAGAATCACTCTGCAGTCAGAGGTAAGGCCCTTACCCCGTTTTTGGTGTTTTGAGGCATGATGAGAACCTTGGGCATTTAGTAGGATCACAATTAGTAGGACTCTCACAAGTGGAGCACTGGATTGACTTGCAAGTATATGGTGAAGCATTAGCTTTATGGCAGGCATGGGAGACACGACTAGTATGGGGCAGTCAATGTGTGTTTTAAAGATTGTAGAAGTCACTGGCTTCTGGCAATGGCTTTAGAAGCCCAGAAAAAAGTAGCAGTCTCAACTTAGCCAATATCAAGTCAAAGAATATTGTCAAAGTTAAAACACCTCCATGACAGTATATAAAGAGATCCATAGCTTCTGTGAGCATAAGGAAGACTCTCCTGGAAACACAGGTCAGAGATGTAATTAATAACAAAGATAACAAAAAGATACAAAGGGGACAGAATACATATTGTCAAGAGTTCTCTTTGCCAAGTTTTCTGACAGGGAAAGGCTGGACACTTGGGACCTAGAGTCTCCACTGAATACTTGAGTAGAAAAGCTTGAGAATCCTAAACAAACACATTTCCCCTAACCCTTTGGTCATGTGAAAACACCTCCTTTACCCTCTAGGAGGAAACACTGCAAAATTCTCACCCAATTATGTTGTAGTTGATTTTGAATGGATTGGGTCAGGTAGGGTAAAATGTAGAGCTTGATAGGGGATACTTTATTGAAATGAAGGTGTTTACTCATGAATCATGTTTAATATCTTGGGAAGGAAACATGGGACAAATTTTAAAATGCTTCTAGGAATAGTTCCATGAAACTTGGAAACAAGGATGGCTTACAGTCAATGAGGTAGAAATGTCTGGACTTCCTTAGCAGTGTATGGAGTCAGATTGTTCTGGACTAAGGTTAGAATGCATTTATTAGGGAGAACACAGAATTTACTACTTGTATATATTTCCCAAGAGGACCTAGAGGATGCAATTCAATAAAGCAAAAAGAACAAATAAGAAAAAAATTTCTTCAGTAAGAAATAAAAGATGAAGGACACTGGCATGTTTGAAAAGCTCAGTGGTGGTTGCCTTTGTAAATCAAAGTTAATAGTAAGATATGTGACCATGGAAATGTGCTGCCTGGTTTCATTGAATTAAGAGGATTCTGAAATTTCAGAAGCCCAGGAGTTCCAATTAACTGATAAAGAAAAGTGGATATAGTTACTTTAATGGGCATCAAGGTTAGAGTGGGAACCTGCATGACTTGACCTGCAGGGATAACTTGCAATGCTAAAAGACCATAGTCTTTCTAGGTTCAAGATACCTCTACAGATAACCAGGCTGGTTCTTGACTTATTTATGGAGAAATATAAAATTGAAAGCTGAGAGCAAAGTGCTGACATCAGCTGCTACAATCACATTCTCTTACTAGTTTCCAAATCTAAGTCAAATTTTAGACCCAGAGTAAAGGAGAAGACATATTCTTTTGAAAAAAAAAAACCCTGAAATGCTACACTAAATATATAAGACAAATATGTAAGATGAGAATCTTTCCAATCCTTCCCTAAAGGGATTTATCACGGTCAATCAACAGAGTAGGGAAAAATGAATGCCCTGATCATGTAGGGATATTAGGTAGGTTCTGAGCTCAAAACTGTACCAGGGGACCCCACACACCATCATTGTCCTCTATGTAATGAGAAATTTATGGAATTCAAGCCATAAATGGAATCACGGTCCATGTCCATTTCAAGTGGTTTCAACGGGTCTGTGGACCCACTCTCTGTTAATTTCCCTGTCCCATAATGAATAATTAGAATGGATATAGTTAGCTGCCGACACTAGGAGGCATATGGTAGGAAGAACCAAGTGTAATGTCCTACACATGATCTAAGATAGACAACAGTATCAATATTAAATTTTATCAAAATGTAATAGAGATTAGCACTAACATCAAATACTTAAACATTACAGGATGGTGATCACTATAATATGCACTATCATGGCTACTGCAATAAGCAAATGGGCTTTGGAGGAAGTGATGGAAGACTACTATAAGCTTATCCACGTAATTCCATTGCCATCCATTCCACAAATGTGGTATTTTTGTGGAACATATTAAAATAGCTTCTGGAATTTGCTATGTAGCTATTGATCTGGAAAATACCCTTTTTCTCTGTATCTGTCAGTAAACAAAATCAAACGTATTTTATGTGTGGAAGACAGCAGTGCGTAGTCACTGTCTTTTCTCAGAGCTTTCAATTGCACTGCTTTCTGAACTTTATATTCCTAAAGGATCTTGACATTCTTGATATTTCACAGACTTCATCCTGGTTCACTATATTAAATATGTTATGCTAAATGGACCTGATAAGGAGGAAGTGCAGATACTCTGGATGCCCTAGTAAGACACACACATATTAAAAGTATGAGATGAACCCCCCAGTAATTCTGGTTATGCCATATAAATAAACTAGGAGTCCTTTGACTTCGAGCATGTTGGGTATATTCTCTAAGATTAAGAACAGATTGCTGCAATTTGCAACCCTTTGAATGAAAAAGAGACATGGCACTTGATGGACCTCTTTGTATTCTGAAGAAAGAATATACCACACTTGAAAACTGTGCACATTCTTATTAATCATATGACTCAAAATGTAGCCAGTTTTTACTGGGGCTCAGAGCAAAGAAGAGCTCTGCAACAGATCTTGCATGTGATTTCGGGATAAATTTCTAGCAATTATCAAGTAATCAGAGGTAACCATGTTGAAAAAGATTGGTATGAGTAATGTCTGACAGGACCACAAAAACTGATCCTGATTTACTGACAGGATTTTTTTTTTTTTTTTTTTTGCGGTACGCGGGCCTCTCACTGTTGTGGCCTCTCCCGTTGCGGAGCGCTCCGGACGTACAGGCTCAGCGGCCATGGCTCACGGGCCTAGCCGCTCTGCGACACATGGGATCTTCCCAGACCAGGGCACGAACCCATGTCCCCTAGCAAGGGCAGGCAGACTCTCAACCACTGCGCCACCAGGGAAGCCCGACAGGATCTTTCATCAACACAAAACAAAAGAATCCATCTTACAGTGAAATATGCATAAAAATGGTATACGATGTGAGGATTACCAGAAGTAGCCAGCCTAACAGAATGACAGAATTGTCCAATAAATTCTCAGGTGAAGTGATAGCTGAGGAACAAGATGATGCAGATTGATGACCTGTCATCCAAGATGTGGCATTTGTCAAAATAAATGGTAATGAACATTTGTAATGAACCATCGCTGATTTGTGGTGAGGAATAACTAGAATAGGTGAGTCTGGAAACTAAGGGTCGAAAATAAAATTGTACCTTCTTTTTTTACCAACACTCTCAGCAGATAGTTTGTGAAAACTGTCTCCCATTCCTGCTCCCTTAGGTTCAAGATTCCTGAATCTCAAGGCAGGAGGAGGCAGTAGTGTTTCTATCAAGGGACATAGTAAATATTTTACTTGATCTGAGGCTATAACTACCCCTAATTTTTGGATAACATAGTAAATATTTTACTTGATCTGAGGCTATAACTACCCCTGATTTTTGGATATTCTCATGCTACTGGAACAACACTAAGAAAGGATGTACTATATTTGTAGGAGGTGCTGATCTTCATAAAGAAGACGAGATTGGTTTGCTGTTACCAATGGAAAGAGGAACTCATAAGTGGAAGACAAGAGATTACATGAGATGTTTCTTGGTGATTACATGTCCAGTAATTATCATGAATGGTAATTTCAATAGCCCGCCCCACAAGAATAAAGTGACTAAGAGTTATAATGTCTTAAGATAAAAAAACTAGTTAACTAGTTATCTGGGAAAGAGGAAAGGTAATATAAACTGGATAGGAGAGAAGGGAGAAGATAAATTATCAATTACAGCCTTGGGACCAGTTGCTGCAGTGTGAAATGTAGGTGGAAGCATCGCTCTTCCTATGTTGAATCTGTCTTATAAAATAACTCCATGGAAGCTCTGTGACTTATTGTATTAGTGCAAATTATGGACTCATTTCTGTGTGCAAGGGGTGTATCACAGACCTCTTTTACCTACCTCACTTCCTCTGGGCTCGTCGTTTCACTCCAGATAGTGCTGTGACAACTGGCTGGATGCAGTTTTAAACCAACACCTCACCTCAGTTACAATATATTGTACACATTTCTCATTTTCTGCCCTAAGTCTTCTCTATGGTCACTGAATGATTTGCCTGCAGGAAGCAGCTCAGCTATTCTAATGCATATCCAAACATGGAAATTATAGTTGTTTGCTATACTGTATTAACTGAATACTATACAAGTTTAACATCAATGAAGTAGGGGAAAATTTTCCACTTATAAGTGTAAATTTTATGACCAAAGGTGTGGATATATTTCTCTATAGTGGTGAATAATTGAGACAATATCCCATTTCTATCAAAACATGGTTATTCTTTTAAAACTTACTTTTTGATCAGAAATTGTGATCAAAATTAAATGCATTAGTGGTTGAGAGTCCGCCTGCCGATGCAGGGAACACGGGTTCGTGCCCCGGTCCAGGAAGATTCCACATGCCGCGGAGCAGCTGGGCCTGTGAGCCATGGCCACTGAGCCTGCGCGTCCAGAGCCTGTGCTCCACAACGGGAGAGGCCACAACAGTGAGAGGCCCGTGTACCACAAAAAAAAAAAAAAAAAAATTAAATGCATTTTATTCAGTTTATCATGAGCATTGAATATCATGATAAAAATATTTTTTATAAGATGAAATTCCCTAATTTAACTATGATGGATAAATTATTTTGATTTATAGAGTTTCATGTTCTTTAAAGTCCCTTTCCTCTTAATATTATTTAAGTTAATAATCACAGAGTATAAGAATATTTTCTAAAAAAGTAAATTTTTTTAAAGAAATACATGAAAATAGTATTCAATGACACATTCACTTAGAATGTATAAATGACATGCTGGATGTGGCTAGCTATAGTGAAGTGATATAAGATTTGAGAATATAAGAATAGAATGTATGGAACAGGAAGTTTTTTGTACTTCAGTACAGATAGTAAGAGTAGTACAGTAAAAGTTTATGAGATCCTTTTAACTGCCTGAGTGGACAGAATGGAGCTCCTGAGAAGTGCCCTTGGGTAGAGTTATAGATTTTTAGGCTTCATTATGAGCTCTAGATTTTGACCTGTGGAGAACTGTATTAATTATCTATCTAGGGTCCCTTCAACAAATGATATAATAGTGTTTGGGGTTGTTACTGTAGCTTAACATGTCATTTTAAAGAGAGCAGCTGAAGCAATTAGCCATAAACAGAGAGCAGAGTATTACCAGCCACAGATGGGTCAATAAGTGTTAGTCTAAGCACACATTAGCCAATGATGTACTAAAAATGATTTGGAAGGCAACGCTCGTGAGTTCATATTGCCAAAATATGAATTGACTTCTATCGTAAAACTTCACTTGGTGTTTAAAATATGTTATTTTTCTTTGTACTAAAACTTAATATGAGAATTACTAATTATTTTTACTTTTCCTTTAAAGCAAAAAATGTGAAGAACACAGTCCTTCAGGACAAAAATAGACTCTGCTTCAAAATAAAGTAAATATAAAGTAGTTAAGTTACTCTTGCAACTAGTACCTTGTTTTAACTAGTATTCCCAATGAGTTTGATGGTGAGAAAAAACTCACTAATTGTAAACTGATGCTTGTACCTTGTTACAGTAGAAGTCATCAAACTCAGGTCCCTTGACTTTAAATCCAGTGATCTGTCCACTAAGTCACACTGCCTTTCATAGGGCAGAGAAAACTGAAAAATATCACAAATGAAATAGTCTACCAACATGTATCAGTCTCTTCTTTTCTTTTTTTGTGAGTAAATGTATTATATGTATATAATATATATTTTCTTATATTTTATGTTCTGCTTCTTAGTATAAGGTGGTAAGATGTTGACTGTGTCACAAGGAGTGGAGAAATATTTATAAGAATAAAAGAGGGGCTTCCCTGGTGGCACAGTGGTTGAGAGTCCGCCTGCCGATGCAGGGGACATGGGTTCTGTGCCCCGGTCCGGGAAGATCCCACATGCTGTGGAGCAACTGGGCCCGTGAGCCATGGCCGCTGAGCCTGCGCATCCAGAGCCTGTGCTCTGCAACAGGAGAGGCCATAACAGTGAGAGGCCCGCGTACCACAAAAAAAAAAAAAAAAAGAATAAAAGAGAATAAACCTTGAAATAAAGACTAAGAATTTTGATGTTAGATGCTACCATGTAATGTTGACAAACGTATCATATATGATACTGTTTGTCCTATACATCACCAGAAAACAAAGAAAAATAAATTGTATTTTCCTAAATGAGAAGTCATGTTTACCTTTTACGAGTAATATAAAAACACTTCTCATTGTAACATGAAACAATATTTCCTAAATTTTTAACTGAACAGTTATATGTAGTTTATTTTAATCAGGTTATTCTAGAACCACTTCATTTACTTTCTTTGATAAAAGTTTAATGTCAAGCTAATCATTCTACTTAATTTATAACCAAATCCAGGGAGTACTTCTTATAATATTCCAAAGTTGTAGCCATTATGAGACTACTCATAAGAAGAAACAAATACAGCAGAAAGGAGTATAAGAATTTTGATATTGTTAACTTTACAGATATTGGATATTATTTATTTAAAAAAAGGTTTGAACTTGTACATATGCATCTTCCTATTTGAACTTCCATCATATTTATAATGTATTATGAGAAGGCTGTTGATGATATAAGCAAGACCACTGCATCTGAGAACTTTTCAAAACATATATAGATATAGATATGAACCACTTCAAAGTTTGGAGAATGGGGGTCAATCTAAGTTATAAATAGATAAATGCTTTTTAGTATTATATCATTTTCCCAAATGAAAAATGTATACTAGGCAATTCTTAGGATAAAAGGATTCATGCATAAACATTTTAAATATATTAAACAAATCTGTAAATGTACCAAATAAATTTCCTTCAAAAATAAATGCTGGGCTTCCCTGGTGGTGCAGCGGTTGAGAGTCCGCCTGCCGATGCAGGGGACGTGGGTTCGTGCCCCGGTCCAGGAAGATCCCACATGCCGCAAAGCGGCTGGGCCCGTGAGCCATGGCCGCTGAGCCTGCGCATCTGGAGCCTGTGCTCCGCAACGGGAGAGGCCATAACAGTGAGAGGCCTGCGCACCACACAAAAAAAAAGTAAAAAGAAAAAGAAAAATGATAGGTGAAAACTCAGTTGTATTTTCTTTTGTACAAAATATCAAATCATGGATATTACATTTACACATTTTATATCCTGATCTGTTATGTTTTACTATTTATATAAGTCCAATTCAGTAAAAAATGACTCCTCTTTGCAGCTTCATCATGAATTGTAATTCAGTTGAATATGTCCTTGGAAGCGATATTAGATTGATTATCCAGAACTGGTTAGAACCACTCATGTATGGGAGACCTTTAGTCTTCTGGATCCCTAGGAAGTTCTAATAAAATTTATGTGGTTCTTTCATTTAAAAAACATTTGAAAGCTGTTGGCTCAGAATGGAGGTGGGAAAACCTTTAAATTACCAATCTTCATTTACTGATGATCAGAATTTCTAAACGCTCAAAGGTGAGATGCTTTCCAATGAGTAGACCCCATCTAAAACATCACTGAAATGTGTTCTTATCATCCAGGGAACTAATGTATATAAGTAAATATAAATATGTAATACAAAAGATTAATGTTGACCATTTAAGTCAGAAATTAGAAAACCCTCAAGAAACAGACGAACACTCTGTTGACAGGTCTTGGGAAAACAGGCCCTCTCTTGCATTCATAGGCTCTCTGTTGCATTTAGGAAAAAAATGATAAAACACGTAAGGAAGGAGAATTTGGCAATAGCTGATATATGTGGCTATATTTATATAATTTATATAAATTTTGTATGTACAGATATTTATATAATTATATGTACTTGTCATTTTGTTATAACATTCTTTTTTAAGTGCTATTTTTTCAGTATTGAGAGCTCTGTGTGTTCGTTTCCTATCGCTGCTGTAGCAATTTACCACATACATTAAAATACACATTTATTACTTTATAGTCCTGTAGGTCAGAACTCTGACACAGGTCTCACTAGGCTAAAGTCAAGGTGTCTGGAGGCTCTAGGCAAGAACCTATTTTCTTGTTTTTTCAAGCTTCTTCAAAGCCAGCAATATTGCCTCTGACCATTCTTTCATAGTAATAGCCCCATCTGTTGCTCCCCAGTTGAAATACCCATGTGATTAGTTTGGAACCCCTTGACAATCCAGGATAATCTCCCATCTCAGGGTCCTTAATTTAAGTGACATCTGCAAAGTCTCTTTTGCTATGTGAGTCAACAAATTCACAGGTCCCAGGTATTGGAACATTAACATCTTTGGAGGGCATTAATCTTCCTATCACATTTTGATATTTCAGGTATGTATTTATATATATTTTTATATTTCCAAACAATCAGTCAAATACAATACACGATTCCAAGGATTCTAATATTTTTATTGCATTTTTATAAGACCATCTGCTAATTATTTTCATATCTCATATAAGATTAAAAATCAAATCAATTTTTGTCCCATAATCATCCATTCATTCGATATTATGCTTATATATGAGATGACATGCCTTACATTCAATGCCTTAAATTCAATCTTATTTATTTCATTTCCTTGAACTTTCTAGGTATTATACTGTTTCATTATTATACCATAGGAAAAATGCTTAAATTGCATAAAATACCATATTTATCAATGTCTCTTCATTTACATATGTCTCTCTGTACTTCAACTTTTATATTACTGCTGAACAGTATAAACTCTTGGTTTAGCCCCAGAGGGGAATATATATATAAATTACAATGAGAAATATATTAAGTGTATGGATTAATTTGCTTTGTTTTTGGTGCTTATAGAACATTCAAAATGAGACACCAGTATGTAGTTGGTTCCAGATTTCCTAGCAAAAATCCCCTGAATCCCATGCTTAATTGTTAAGTGACTTTGCACATAGTATGCAATGTACCTGGCCTCCATTGTCTTAGATGTAGCTAATGCATTGGGTTGGCCAAAAAGTTCGTTTGGATTTTTCTGTAAGGTCTTATGGAAAAACCTGAAGGAAATTTTTGACCAACCCAATAGTTAATGTTAACACAAACAATATAAGTAAAATGCATATATGAATGTCTGCCATTGTTTAAGGGTCAACTATATGTATCTATCTCTATATATATATACACACACATATATATGTATATATATACACATAAATATATGCATATACACACATACATATATACACATAAATACATATGTAAATATATATTATATTAATACAATAAAATTTAACCATAAAAAAGAAGGAAATCCTTCCATTTTGCTGCAAGGATGGATATTGAGGGCACTATGCTAGGTGAAATAAGTCAGACAAAGACATATTGTATAATCTCACTTATATGTATAATCTAAAAGAGCCTGACTCATAGAAAGAGAGGAAAAAAGAGAATGCTTGAATGCCTGGCACAGATATATACTCAAAAAAGTTATTTGTTACCATATAAGAATAATTAATATCATCATAATTATTATATATGGAGCGCACATGTGAGTGCTACAGTCTTTGAGATTTGAGAACCTTCAGTATTTGAAAAAGTTAAAAATATATGAGATTTTCAAGGGAAAACAGATGAAATGTGAAGAGGAAAAGAAAAAGTTAAAAATTGTCTAAGATCAGATGACAATGAATTCAGGAAGGATGTAGAGTGAAAAAACATAAAATGGAAGAAATCAGTGATCCAACATTCTGATTTCAATTAATGTAATCCAACACATTAACAGACTAAAGAAGAAAAATCATATCAATTGATGCAGAAACAGCATTTGACAAAATCCAATGCCCTTTCATAACAAAAATTTGCAGTAAACTAGGAATATAGGGGAACTTTCTCAACTTGATAATGACTATCTACAAAAAACTTATAGCTAACATCATAATTAATGGTGAGAAACTTGAAACTTTCCTGCTAAGCTCAGGAGCAAGTCAAGGGTTTCTCCTCTCACCACTGCTTTTTAACAACATATTAGAAATCCTAGCCAATATAATAAGGCAAGGAAAAGAAATTAAAGGTATACAGTTGAGAAAGAAGAAATAAAACTATCTTTATTCACAAATGACTTATCTATGTAGGAAATGCAAACAAATTGACAAAAGCACACCTGGAAAAAATAAGCAATTATAGCTAAGATGTAGGATACAAGGTTAAAGTATAAAATTCAATCAGTTTCCTATATATCTGTGACAAACAAATGGAATTTAAAATTTAAAACACAACACAATTTACAATAGCACCCAATAAATGCAATGTTTAGGTATAAATATACTAAAAAATACATAAAATATCTACATGAGGAAAATTGCAAAATTCTGATGAAAGAAATTTTAAAAAAAATAAATAAATGGAGATTCTATGTCCATAGATAGAAAAACTAACTATTACCAAAATGTCAGTTCTTCCCAACTTGATTTATAGATTCAACACAATCCCAATTAAAATCCCAACAAGCTATTTTGTGCATATCTAGAAACTGATTCTAAAGTTACATGGAGAAGCAAAAGACCCAGAGTAGCAAACACAATATTAAAGAAGAACAAAGTCACACAACTGACACTACCTGACTTCGATATTTTCTATAGAGCTATAATAATCAAAAAGGTGTGGCACTGATGAAAGAACAGACAAGTAGATCAATGAAACAGAATAGGAAGTCCAGAAGTAGCCCCACATTAATAGGGTCAACTGATTTTTGACAAAGGAATAAAGGCAATACAATAAAGCAAAGACAGTCTTTTTAACAAATGGTGCTGGAACAACTGAGCATCCACATGCAAAAAAAAAAAAAGACTCTAGGCACAGATTTACATCCTTCACAAAAATTAGTTCTTATAACCTAAATTTTAAAAATATATAAAATTCTTAGAAAATAACATAGGAAAAATCTAGGTGACCCTAGGTATGGTGATGATTTTTAAGAAAACAACACCAAATGCATGATCTATGAAAGAAATAACGAATAAACCAGACTCCTTTAAAAACCTCTGCTTTATAAAAGCCACATTCAAGAGGATGAGAAGACAACCCACAGACTGGGAGGAAATATTTGCAAAGGTGTGATAAAAGACTGTTACCCAAAATATACAAAGAATGCTTAAAACTTGACAATAGGAAAATGAACAACCTGATTAAAAAGTGGGCCAATGGCCTGAACAGATGCCTTACCAAAGAAGATACACAGATGGCAAATAAGCACATGAAAAGATACTACATATATCATCACTGAGATGCAAGTTAAAACAACAATGGGATACCACTACACACCTTTTAGAATGGCCAAAATTTGGAACACTTGGCAACACCAAATGCTGACAAGAATGTGGAATAACAAAGTCTTATTGCTGGTGGGAATGCAAAATGGTACAGTCACTTTAGAAGACAGTTTGCCAGTTGCTTACAAAACTAAACATACTCTTCCCATAAAATCCAGAAATTGCACTCCTTATTATTTATCTAAATGACTTGAAAATTCATGGCCATACAAATCCTGGACATGGATATTTATAGCAGCTTTAGTCATAATTGCTCAAACTTTGAAGCAACCAATATGTTCTTCACGAGGTGGATTGATAACTAAACTGGTATATCCAGACGATGAAATATTCAGTGCTAATATATAAGATCTATCAAGGAATGAAAAGACATAGAAGAACCTTAAATTCATATTAGTAAGTGAAAAAAGCCAATCTGAAAAGGCTACATGCTGTACAATTTTATCTATATGCCATTATGGAAAAGGCAAAACTATAGAGATAGTAAAAAGACCAATGGTTGCCAGAGGTTAGAGAGAAGGACAGAACACAAAGATTTTCAAGGCAGTGAAACTATTCTGTATGATATTATAATGGTGATACACATCATTAAAAATTTGTTGAAATCCATAGAATATACAATACCAAGAGTGAACCCTAACATAAACTATGAACTTTGGGTGAGAATGATGTGTCAATGTAAATTCGTCAATTGTGACAAATATACCACTCTGGTGTGAGACATTGACAGTGGGGAGGCTATGAGTGTGTTGAGGTAAAAGGTATAGAGGAAGTCTGTATTTTCTCCTCAGTTTTGCTATAACCTAAAACTGCTCTTAAAAAATAAAGTCTATTTAGAAAAAAAATTAAAAAGAAATTGAGGAAGGAGTGATGGTTCTAAAAATTATATAAGAAATAAAATTTAAAGATAACTAGCTTTATTTTTGAGTGGCTACTTTATAACAGGCTCTGTTTTCAACATTTTTATACATTGTCTCATTACTCTTCTCCTAATGGTCAAGAGAGCCAAAAGACTCTTCAAAAAGATAATAGTAGTTAGCATCTTTAAATCACTAAGGTGCTTTCCACCACATGATAATTTAGGATCTCACTTTCCTCCTGTATTTTGACTTCAACATGTGTAGGTCTTGTTAATTTTGCAGGTGAGAGAAATATAAGGCACTGAAAAAACGCACTGTTTAAACGCATTGGCCAGAAAGTGACATTCTCTAATAGCGATTATATTTTATTGGCAAGTACTATTTACATGACAACATATAGAAACAACTGAGAAATATAATATTGCATTTGGCTTTTCAATCTTTTTCTAGTGAGAACTATATATTAAGTAAGAGGACCCACAGTTCTATGGATGGTTATCTGTTTCTACCTCACAGATTCTGAAAAACTGTCACACTGAACTTACCCCTATTTCCCTTCTCTTACAATATTATTTCATCCAAGTAATGGAAGGGCAGAGCCAACTGTGAGTGCTCCATGGAACACCTGCTATCCCTTTCAAGAAGCTAACGGGGAACCAAAACTGAGATCACTCCTCATTAACCCTCAGCTTGTTTTTAAAGCCCATACAATTCAGAAGGTCTCTTTTTAGAAAAAAAAATACAAATTAGTTTTTAAAAGGTGAATAAATATTTATAAAGAGAAAATGATGAAGCATTTTCAATTTTAAAAAGCCTACGTCCACAAACGCTATTTTTTAATAAATTAATAGTACAACACATATCTGTAAGGTTTTCTTGCTATATTTGTTGCTTTAATTCCTATGGCATATAAGGTGGAAATGGAGTGAGAAATAGCCCAAACTCAGATATATTTGGAAGTACAATCACTGCTGATAGATTAATTGGAGTCAAGAGTCATTGAGGGGGAGGATTCAAGGACAATGAGCCACACATAAGTACAGTCATGCCATTTATGGAGATGGGGCACTCTGGAGAAAGATCACAGTTGGTAGTGCTAGAGACATTAAAATTAAGTCAACATCTTAGTTTGGGAAATTTTAATGTTAAGATGCTTGAAAGATTTCCAGTAGGCCCTTCTACATAAGAATCAAGAGCTTTGCAAAGAGGCTAGGGCTGGAAACATAACACCACAACTTATTTGAACTTACCTAGTCCCCCCTATCCATTTCTACAAAAATATGAGTAGATCCAATATTTGCTTTCAGTTTTGAATAATGATATTTGGACTATATCTCAGTAACTTGTTTTTGTCAAAGCAACGTAGAGTGCAGTGATGGCAACATGGCATTTTTCATCTTTTAGATTCTTTGTCATTCTTTCTACATTCTGGCACCCCAAACCCACTTATACTATGGGGTAATAATGGAAAGAATTATTATCCCCCCTTCTTTTATTCCATTTCCATCATAGGAAAAGTAATAGCACACTGCAGCATCTTGAGAATCTATATTGAATACAGATAACACTTATCCTTTCCAAATGACACTTCATGGAGGAATTGACGATGTCTACAAAATTTTCTCAGGTTTATATTACAATGGATGTATAATGTGGAGGAATACTCCAGTTCTTCAAAAATCTTTATATTCTATTTAAAAATCTGAACCATAGCCATTTTCTCCTTTTATCAATCCATCCTTCTGAAAATCCTCCTTTTCATCACAATGATTATAAAGTAGAATTTAATAGTTTTCTCTGAGTTAGATTTAGCTATCCTCTAAAATACTGGACCATATAGTACTTAGGATATAAATCACTGGTCCTGGAATCATAGTACTATTTTTACTACATTCAGTAGGTTAGGTAAATATTTGGCACTCATTTAATCAAGTAATTAAACTTCTTTACACCTCTATTCCTTCATAGAACAATATAACCTGCCAAATTTGAAATTTCTAAGATATTAAAATTGGATATATTATTTACTTAGCTTCTGCAAGTAAATATTAAACCAAATATATTATATATCTTAAACCAAATGAATGCAAAACACTTTCCTACCATCAATGATTATTAAAACCCTTTTGAAAGTCACCTAAAAATCCCTGTATTTTAATGGTGACACATATTGAAAATCCCCAGGGCTAAGGTATTTGCTTTGGCTAATTTTTGTGGCTCTGTGATGTGTCAACTTTCCCAAGTTAAACTATATTTTCCAGAATTCCCAATCTTGTGTGTCTCTGATTTGGGTGGGCCCTAAGAATGTTTCTTGTGAGAGATCTGAAAGGGTAGAAGTGAAGCTGCAGCCATTTAGTAGCTCATACCCATTATCACAGGGGGATTCACCTGATGGGTATGAGATAGCAGCTGTGCTTCTACTTCTCTACCTTCCACTGGACCCTCCTTTGACTTTTCTGACTCCAGGACCAGGTTTGTGAGTGTTTAGATCCAAGACTAATGCCCCTAGATCCTAAGGGATACCCACACCACCAAGGCCAGAAACAACCACTACTTACATGGATTTCCCTCTCTTCCATGGTCTGAGTTTGTGCTTATGGGTTCCACCTTGCCCTTGCTCTCCCTCACTTGCTGCCTACCTGCCCTATGGGCATGTAGTTTTAGTATTAGGTGTCAGGACAACAACCTTACAGAGCTTGCTCAACCACTCCTACATAAGGTCAAATTCCTGTAACAAATAACTTTACCATCTATAGAAAAAGACATAATTAACAGCCCTAATTTTAATGAAAACTAGAAACTATCCCTGAAACTTAATATTTTATAATTAGTAAGAAGGTAGAAAATATTTAATCTGAAAAATTAATTAAATGAGATGCATGAGTGCATCTCTTTTACAATGAAGTGATAATCAATAAATCACGATCTAAGGAGAACATCCATGACCAATTTACACATTCAGGAAGGGAAGGGGGACAAACTTGTGACTCGATCCCTGTTTTATGATTGCAGAAAAAGGGAATAAAGTCATACATCAAGGGAGTGAGTGCTGATAACTGGAGCAGAAAGATTCTAAGGGAATGTAGATGTCATATCCAGAGCACAGAGAGAAAGGGTAATTTCATATAAACCATCCTTAACCCAGGAGACAATGAGAAAATAGAGTGAAGAGAAATGTAATTAAACCCTGGAATTCAAAGTCTGAGTTGTTTCAGCAAAAGCCAGGAAATGGTAAGGATGCCAACCAGGAAATAAAACAATTTTACATGTTTCATCCTGAGGCATTAGAGAGAAATGGGCAATAGTTATTCTTTGAAAATAATACACTAGTGTAAAAAGGTTTAAACACGATTTTTACACTCAAAAAGTATGCATCAGAGAAAGTTATTAGATTTTCTAAACCACAAGAAGGAAAAAATATATTAAAAACACAAACACAAAGCAACTAATTATTTTAGCTTTTGCAGAATAATAAATTATAATGAAAGATTAATACAAATTAGGATAATTGGAATAAGGCAAAAATGCCTAATCAGAATTGAAGCAGATTGACTGAATTTTCCTAAGAAAAGCAAAAGAAAATCCAATTGTAGTTGGCAAGCAAACAAATTCCACCCAGATGCAAACTGTAAAGAAAGTTTACTCCTAAAATGCAATGTCTATGAAGGTCAAAAGTAATAGTGTGTGAGGGGCTTCCCTGCTGCCGCAGTGGTTGAGAGTCCGCCTGCCGATGCAGGGGACACAGGTTCGTGCCCCAGTCCGGGAGGATACCATGTGCCGCGGAGCGGCTGGGCCCGTGAGCCATGGCCGCTGAGCCTGCACGTCCAGAGCCTGTGCTCCACAGCGGGAGAGGCCGCAGCGGTGAGAAGCCCGCATATCGCGCAAAAAAAAAAAAAAAAAAGTAATAGTGTGTGCAAAAATATATGACAAATAAGAAACAGAAAGGATTTTGTGGCAATATTAATATTGGTTAGAGAACACTTTAGGATAAAGAGCATTTAATGAAACGTGATATTTAATCATGATAACATAATAATCACAGAGAAATAATGAACTTTAGGCACTTCTTGAGATATATAGCAAGTATCATAGTTAACTCAGAAAGTATTTTATATCCCATAAATGTGGCTAAAATCTCCCCACCCTGCCACCAAATCTTTGTTAGTATATTCCTCCTAAGAAGATCCTAGTTACAACCGTCAGTCGTGTGGCCAGCAACAGAGAAAGAATGGCAGATGTACAATAATAGAAGGGGCACATTATAGAAAGACAGGAAAGGAAAGAAGTACAAGAGGAAAGAAAAACAAAAGTAAATCCCATTTAAAAAAATATTTGCAAATTTTTATTTTAAGATAATCTCTATACTTTAAAATACACCTTGTTTAAATAATCCAGTGCTGTTCATTTCTGGCACCAAACCTCTATTTATGTGTCCATGAGAATTAGGTCATTTAACAATTAGGAACATCAAAAAGCAGAGTTTATCTGATTAATATCCAATCTCATTATTATTGACAAGAATTATGCCATAAGAATAAGAGGAAACAACACTAGTGACAGTCATACTCAAAGTAGGGTTTTCATTTTAATTGACGAGTATGCATTTTTATGTGCTTATATTGCATTATATTTTATTATAATATCTCAGTGATCTTGTGTTTATATATTATTTTTTTAAAGTTAGATTTTTTGGGAGGGCTTCCCTGGTGGCGCAGTGGTTGAGAATCTGCTTGCTAATGCAGGGGACACGGGTTGGAGCCCTGGTCTGGGAGGATCCCACATGCCGTGGAGCAACTAGGCCCGTGCACCACAACTACTGAGCCTGTGTGTCTGCAGCCTGTGCTTCGCAACAAGAGAGGACGCTATAGTGAGAGGCCCGCGCACCGTGATGAAGAGTGGCCCCCACTTGCCACAACTAGAGAAAGCCCTCACACAGAAACGAAGACCCAACACAACAAAAATAAATAAATTAATTAATAAACTCCTACCCCCAACATCTTCTTAAAAAAAAAAAAAAGTTAGATTTTTTTGTATCTAGATCTATTATAAGAGCACTGGGTTAAACTGTGTAAAATCTACACTTCTTATAGCGTAAGCATCTTGATCCTAAAATCAGTTGCTATTCACATTATAGATGGTGATTAAAGTATTAGAACTCTCCTGAATATAATGCATTTTTATTTATTTATTTATTTATTTTTTGCAGTACGCGGGCCTCCCACCGCTGTGGCCTCTCCCGTTGCGGAGCACAGGCTCCGGACGTGCAGGCTCAGCGGCCATGGCTCACGGGCCCAGCCGCTCTGCGGCATGCAGGATCCTCCCAGACCGGGGCACGAACCCGCGGCCCCTGCATCGGCAGGTGGACTCTCAACCTCTGCGCCACCACGGAAGCCCCCATGCATTTTTAAATTATAATAATCTTGGAGAATGTTATAAGTGAGCCTTACATACATATTTTCCCTCAAACTTATTTATATTTTTGTATTGGAGTATAGTTGCTTTATACTGCTGTGTCAATTTCTGCTGTACAGCAAAGTGAATCAGCCATACATATACATATATCCCCACTTTTTTGGATTTCCTTCCCATTTAGGTCACCACAGAGCATCAAGTAGAGTTCCCTGTGCTATACAGTAGGTTCTCATTAGTTTTCTATTTTATACATAGTAGTGTATATATGTCAATCCAAATCTCCCAATTAATTACACCCTACCCTTCCCCCTTGGTATCCATATGTTTGTTCTCTACGTCTGTGTCTCTATTTCTGCTTTGCAAATAAGTTCTTCTTTACCATTTTTCTATATTCCACATGTATGCATTAATATACCATATTTGTTTTTCTCTTTATGACTTACTTCACTCTGTATAACAGTCTCTAGGTCCATCCAAGTCTGTGCAATGACACAATTTCATTCATTTTTATCACTGAGTTATATTCTATTGTATATATGTACCACATCTTCTTTATCCATTCCTCTCTTGATGTACATTTAGGTTGCTTCCATGTCCTGGCTATTGTAAATAGTGCTGCAATGAACATTGGGGGCGCGTGTATCTTTTTGAATTATGGTTTTCTCCATGTATATGCCCAGTAGAAGGATTGCTGGGTCATATGGTAATTCTATTTTTAGCTTTTTAAGGAACCTCCATACTGTTCTCCATAGTGGCTGTAACAATTTACATTCCCACCAATAGTGTAAGAGGGTTCCCTTTTCTCCACACCCTCTCCAGCATTTATCATTCGTAGATTTTTTGATGACAGCCATTCTGACCTGTGTGAGGTGATACCTCATTGTAGTTTTGATTTGCATTTCTCTAATAATTAGTGATATTGAACCTCAAACTTCTTATAATTATTGATTTTATATGTTTTACCAGTGTATGAATTCTTTCAGGAATTTTAGTATAAAGTACAATATTCAGTTGGGGTGCTCAATAAAAAAAGGGGGACTATAAACTGATGAGTAGAGACAGGAAGCTATAAACAGTAACCATGGCTACATGACCAATAGGAGAAACAAGAACTATAAAAACTAGGTATATTTTCTTTCTTACTTTTATGTACATATTTACATATATTAGCTAGCTCCTCCTTTTCCTCTTCTTGATAACGTTAAACCTCTAATTCAAGATTTATGTTACAGTACATCAAAACATGATAGGAACTAAGCTTGAATAATATTTATTAACACCCACAAATGGATACAGTGATTTATGGGATTTATATATTGTTTTAGGAGAGAGCATAAGTATGTTTTCTATTGTGTAAGAGATAGTTGAACTGTGTACAGTGAAAGTGTTGGGTGTTCTATATTGGTCCTCAGAGGTTTAAATGCACCTTAAGTGTGTGTAGGGACTATGCGTCTACCGGGTTGCATAGCATGACTCTATGCAGCTGCATACATCACAGATGGGAAGCTGGAGATTTGTTCAGGATCCATTTTTCCATGTGGCTTGCACTAGAATCTACTATAAGTTCTCAATAGAATTGGAAGAAAGAAAAGAAGAAAACTTTTTTCTATGGAGGAAGTTGCAGGAAAAACTTGAGCAGAGACAAATCTTTGGAAATCAACAGCACTGATAGAGTAGGCAGCTAAAATCAGCAATGATTCACAATTCAATTGCTGAGATTTACTGAAGCTTCCAAGAAAGTGGCTGAAAATCTCTGGGGTGGCAGCTTATAATAAAGTTACTGAGATTCACTGTGGCTTCCAGATGATCTCCTGTGAATAACCCATTTCTGACATCTTTTTGTGATTTAAGCTACACTTCACTTACCAAGAGTTTTGGTACTTTTAATTCCTTCTGATCAATCTCTTTCTTCATTATACCTAAGGTATCTTCTGCTTTTCTGATTATAACCTCACTGATTAAATTGCTCATTCATATTATATTTTAAAGTATTAATTTAAAAATAAATTTAGTTTATTTTGGAATATAATCAAGTTAAATCACAAGATACCATTACAAATTATGTCTGGTATTACTAAGTGTCAGGGAGTATTCTGAGGAAAGGATCTTTCATGATAGATAATTGGAGCATAAAGGATAAAAATAAGTTGGAAAACTTAAAGAAATTGTCTAGAAAATTTGGAAAGATACATAATTCTGACCCAGCAACTTTACTCCTGATTAAATACCCTAGAAAAATGCTTGCACCTATTCATATCAGACATGTACAAAAATGTTCATAGTAGCATTTTTCATTGTATTCAAAAACTACATACGGTCTAAATATCTACCAACAAAAAGATAGATAAGCAAGTAATTGTGGTATATTAACAGATAAACCATACAATAATACAATTATTGAACTATAGATACAAGTGACAACTTTTTTTTTTATGACCTGGTGGTAACAGCCTTCAAAGCTAATACAGTCATAGTTGGACCACAATCATTACCTCAAGTTTTCTTTCACTTGTTTCTTCAAGTACCATGTTCCCAATTGTGACCATTACTGTACCTCAAGCCTCCTGGGAGAAGGTTTCAGTCAGCAAATTTGTGGGCTTTTCACCATGGTAATGCTAGTGTGTCACCAGCTTAATTGGACTCTCCCGTTAAAAATGGGGCAGGGTGGGCTTCCCTTGTGGGGCAGTGGTTGAGAGTCCGCCTGCCGATGCAGGGGACACGGGTTCGTGCTCTGGTCCGGGAGGATCCCACATGCCGCGGAGCGGCCAGGCCCGTGAGCCGTGGCCACTGAGCCTGCGCGTCCGGAGCCTGTGCTCCGCAACGGGAGAGGCCACAACAGTGAGAGGCCCACACACCAAAAAAAAAAAAAAAAAAAAAGGGGGGGCAGGGAAATAGCAAGATAGAAAGCACTTTGAGAAGGAGGAAGGCATTTAAATAAACGTTTATGCTCAAATGAGCCCCTCAAACAAACAAAGCTATCCAGAGTGGAATGTTCACTGTGGCTCCACTGATGAGAGATTTAAAGTGAATGTCTCCTTCTGGAGCTCCCAAGAGTTTTTCAAGCTCATCTTAGCAAAAATGGAACTCACTGTGACCATCCCTCAATCATCTGTTCCTTTTCCCTCATTTCCACTTCATTCTAATTAATGGAGCTTCTTTCTAATTACAGGACCTGGGAGTTGTTACCAATTCTTCTGTCTTCCTCACCATCTCCACATAATGACTCATCAGTGAGCTTAGCCAGCCAGTCCACAAAGACTTAATTTAAATTTACTTTATTTCACTTTATCTTTCAAACAAGCAGTAAAAATTGCAAAGGTGATACACAAGTAAACTTGGACCCAAGCAACTGGACCTGACTGCCCAATAGCCTCCTTAATGGCTTCCAGAGATGTACCAGAAGAGTGAAGGTCAATACTAGCCATGTGGAATAAAAAATCTACCAGTTAGAGAAGCCCAGATTTGGGGGTTGTGGGTATTCTGTATTCTTTGGCCACTGGAGGGGCCATGACAGCACTCAAGAATTCCCCGTATTACCATATAAATAACTGTGCCCTGCATCCCAGGCACATACTTCTGTGATATTTTTCCTACTGAATCACCAGGTCTACTGAGGTTTTAGCTCTACATAGTGGTCCATGACCCATCCGCCACATCAATGCTAGCAACTCTACCTTTTACAGAGCTGTGACATTGTTGCCTCCTATCCACATCCACTGCTACTGCTTCAGTTCATCCCACTTATGCTTCAGCCCCATCCCACTGTAACCCGTCATTTGCACTGCAGCCTGTTATCTTTCAAAAGTGCAAACACATTCATGACACTTGCAGGTTAAAAACACTTCATGACTCCTTGCCAAATAAAGTCCAAACTCCTTACTGTGGTACAAAAGGTGTTTTATGCCTTGGCTCCTGATTTTTCTTCTCTGATATTATTTCCCATATTATTTGTCCTACCTGTAATCTCCTTTCCAGCGAACACCCGCCCTGCAGCTCTGTCGTTGTGCCAGGCTGTTTCTCTCCATTCCTGCCTTTGCACACATGTTATCCTCACTACATGCCTTAGTTATTAAAGATCATGTAGCCCAATGGAATATTGCTCAGCCATAAAAAAGAACGAAATAATGCCATTTGCAGCAACATGGATGGACCTAGAGACTGTCATACTGAGTGAAGTCAGACACAGAAAGACAAATATATGATATCACTTATGTGTGGAATCTAAAGAAAGAGTGCAAATGAACTTATTTACCAAACAGAAATAGAGTCACAGATGTAGAAAACAAACTTATGGTTACCAAGGGGGAAAGGTGGGGAGGGATAAATTAGGAGATTGGGATTGACATATACACACTACTTTATATAAAATAGATAACTAATAAGGACCTACTGTATAGCACAGGGAACTCTTCTCAATATTCTGTAATGGACTACGTGGGAAAAGAATCCAAAAAAGAGTGGATATATGTATAACTGACTCACTTTGCTATACAGCAGCATCGTTTTTTGTGGATCATAAAAAAGGATGCAAAACACAAAGAAACACTGACATCATGAGTCCATTTATATAAATTCCTAAAACAGAACACAGAATGTTTTGGTTTTTAGAAATGCTTATATTGGGGGCAAAAGTCTAAAGAAAAGAAAGGAAATGCTAATCACAAAATTTTGGTTAATGGTTGCATCAAGGATGGAGGGAGAAAGTTCTGATCAGTGAAGATAAATATGAGGCTTTTGGGGTCATGTAAATATGCTATGCTTTGGTATATGTGTGATTACAGTGGTTTGTGATTTATGATCTTTTCTTTAAAGTGTGTGTGTGTGTGCATATGCATGTGTGTGTGTGTGCATTTCTGGCAGCCTTCTGTCCAGATATCACAATTTAAGAAAAATTTCCCATTAAAAAACAAATGAGACAAACAAAAAGAAAGAGACCAAACAAAACAACAACAAACAAACAAAAATGGAACGAGCAAAGGAACAGAGTAGCAGCATCCAGAATTAGCAAGATTGCTCAGCCAGCTGAAGGCTACTACTATCAGTAATCTCAAATTCTTAATACGTTTTCCCTGATTATGATTCCATGGATAAATCCTCAGAAAGTATTTATTCTCAGAACGTGATTATAAATGAATTTAACAACCGAATGATTCAATCAGACATGCACACAATATTATCAGTTACTCACTTTGGAAATTATCACTTTTTAAACCCATATACACACTTTGGATTTTTTCCATTTTAATATATTTGCATATGCAGGGTGTAGAACTATTCATGTCAAATCTAATTTATTATGAATATGTGCATTCTCAACATTCATTCTAGTATGCTAAGCTTGCTAGGTTATGTGCAGACAGGTGGTTATAGGTTTTGGTTGTAGTGAGAAATACATTTTCTTAACTATAGCAGCTATCATATTCATATTAGGCAAACTGGACCTTACTCTGTAGTCACCAAAAGTGTAAAGTATATTTATTTTGTTACTTTTGCTTTAGTATAAAAATTCTGTTGTCTCTAGTTAGAGTGAGATTTCAATTACAGAGTTTCTCCCCCTCTCTCGATCTTTCTCATTCTCTTCCCAATTACGGTTGGAATATTGGCTAATAAAAGTATCAGATCACTTCAAAAAGAAAATAAGAAACAAAGTAACATATTGGTGTCATGTCTATGCTTTGTTTTATAACGGGACTTGAATTGCTTTAACTGTTGAACTTAATCATCACTACTTTAAACTTTTTATTTTAAGGCTTAAATATATCCACTTTTATCTTAGTAGAATTACCTACAAAAATAATCTTTAATGCTTTTCTGGATTAAAATAATAACTTAGCCTAAATATCATTGATTTAATCTTGATCCAAATAAAATCAGAAGCCATTGAAGACTTCTGAGAAGAGTAGTGACAAAATCTAACTTGTGTATTGTGATGTGTTGAAACTGGAACACATAAAATCCATATATATTGGATCTATTTATTCTTTTTTCTCAGGTTTGTAAATTTAATAAAAGGTTCTTTCAATTTTATGGTGCTTTACAATTTTCAAGTTTCAAACACGTGATTTCATATAGTCCCATAATAACGTTTTTTCTCCTCTACCCCTAATTTGCCCCTCCCTCCCTTCTGTCTCCCCACTGGTAACCACTAGCTTATTCTCTATATTTGTGAGTCTGCTTCATTTTGCTTTATTAACTAGTTTGTTGTATCTTTTAGATTCCACATATAAGTGATAACAGATGAATGTATTTATTCTTAATTCAATGAAAACTTCATTTTCAATGTGAGCAAAAGCTTTAAATTTTTTTTAACTTCCCAAATTCTGTAAGAAAGCTAAAATGTATTCATTCTGAATTCTATCTCAATACAAAAAATTACATTGATTGTTTTTTCTGATTGGGTAACATTTTGCCAACTCATAGGAGTTAAGTTCGATGTAACTTGTCTAGTGTTTTCCAAAGGGCAAGAAGCTATGTTATGGCAGAATCTCTTGCAAATGAGATACAGATTCTTGAATTCTGAGTGTATTTATTCATTGTGACATATTATATGTGAGATAAAAATTGTACTTAGATAATTAAAATAATAGAATCAAATGTTTTTCAAAGATATGTTTAACAGCTAAGTCTATATTTTATTGAATAAGTTTTGTTATCTAAACTTTATTCAATAAAGGAATATATATTTTTGTGATTTTTATTTTTTGTTTTGTGAGGAATGGTTGAATGTATGAAGGGCCATTAAAAATTTCCTTCCAATATAAACTGCAATTACGTGCTCTTAACATTAATATATGTTAAGATGTAATGTAATAATGTAATGTAATAATGTAATGTAATAAATAACATTAATATAAATTCCTTTATTGAATAAAGTTTTCTTTATGTCTTGAAAACAAAAATAATATAATCAAGAAGGTTATACAGTGGGTGTATTTTGTATAAAATATATGCTTGATGGCTTAATGAAATTGGATGTGAGCAAATTCTAGCCTTCCACTGGTTTATTCAAGATATGTAAATTTTGTAAAATTTGAGCATCTGTATCAGAACTGAAAAGTAAGGAAGAAGTGAACTCAGTAGCCATATTTTTTAGAATATTTGATGATTTATATAGTCTGATCTCAGACTATAAGCTTATCTATAGTCATCTAGAAGTTCACCTATAGCAAATCATAAACTTGGACTGAAAAAGAAACCATACAACTTGTGTTTTACTAGGTAATCTGTTTTTCAGCAACTCTCCTTCCTACCTTCAAAGATGAACTAGGCATTATGCTCTTTGAGTTATTACATACCATAGAAAATTAGAAAGCTTCCTGACTCATTTAAATAAGATATCATAACTGGTAATTTAAAGACATCACAAATCAATACTGAAGATCATTCACATTTTTCTGAACAAACGCAAAATTACCAACTCAAATATTAGGAAATGAAGCTAGAAGTTTTAGTTAGTTACAATAAAGTTTTCTGACCCTACTTTAAACAATCAACAAAATAATAAATCAAAAGCTGAATGGTAATATTTGTCAATTTTCATTATATAAATACTCTCATCATTGTCTATTTCAAGTTAACAATGAGATATCATTTAACACAGAGTTAGGAAGAAATAAGCACATAATTATATAGTATTTCCACTCTACAGATGCAATAGAAATAAATTACCTCAAAAGCATAGATAACAGTAAACTTTAGTAAAATAGGAAGTTATAAGTTTTGATTATTTATTGCATTTGTTTTTAACATTACTATTGTAACTTTATATAATTTCCGTTGTAAAAACATCTGTATTTAGCAACGAGTGCAAAAATTCTCTGAATATTTAACAGTAGGCTATTGCGAACCTATACAAGCTGGCTCCAGCGTACCACTTCATTCACTTATTTATCAATCCGTGTATGTCTTTACTCAACCAAACCTCAAACAGTTGGGGGAGACCCTACTTTATGCCATCTCTTAAAGAGCTTACTGTGTGTTCTGTAGAGAATCTAAAATTTGCATTGGAGCGGATTGAGAAGAAAAGAGTCTTTCCATGCTATATGATTTTTTTTAAATGAAATCAGAGAAATTCTTCATAAACTACTGTCCATAAAGAGGTATTATTTTATCATATATTAATGTTAAGAGCACGTAATTGCAGTTTATATTGGAAGGAAATTTTTAATGGCCCTTCATACATTCAACCATTCCTCACAAAACAAAAAATAAAAATCACAAAAATATATATTCCTTTGGAGAAGAAAAGAAACCCTCCAGTATAATAAAATAAATAAATAAACAGAAACCTCAATTAAATAGAATTGGGAGACCAGAACAGGGAGCTCTTACACCCTGTGACAATAGCAGAGCCCAACGGGAAGAAGAAAGAGTTCTTTCCTCACAAGAACTCAGCCTATGGAGGTCACAGACTCTTTGTTAACCAGCGCCCTCCCAACTTACTTTTTCCCTCTATAAAAGCATTCTCCTTCTCTTACCTTGCAGGGACTTGCATGTGGCTCACCATGGTTGCAGACCCCAAACTGAAATTCTCTGTTGATCCCAAATAATCCCAATCTTTGTTGGAGAAACATCTGGCAGTCTGTTTTAGGTCTAAATAAGAGGTGAACAAAATGAAAGTAAATAAGGTAAACAAAGCAAAAGTAAATAAGCAAACAAAACAAAACAAAAATAAGGCTTTTGTAAAACTTTATGAAGATGATATACATGCAAATGTTTCTAACTTGTCATAAAAGATTCTTTGGTTGAGATTCTAAAAATAGGTTTTGTTTTATATTACTTCAGATAATTCTTTTAAAATAACCATTAGGGAAAAAGTATATCGCTGAAAGAGTTGAGAGTTCTGCTCTCAAATGTAAAAAGAAGTGCATTTTCTCATCAACCTCAATAAATAAGGTACTATATTTCTCACTGCCAGTTACATGAAGGTATTTTAAAGTCAGTATGAACGATTAAATCTGCTCAAATGCCTTCTTCCCAGTGTAAATACCAACAGCTTCCTCTATCTGTTTTGATGTTAAGGCGGTTTCAGAATATTGAAGAGCAACAAAGCAAGAGTTCACTTACATTTACTTAGGTGGGATGCGCCTCCTGGATTAAGTACTATGTATCATCCTAGTGTATCTTTGATAGAAAGATATGACTAAAGGGCAACAGAGTCTACACTATAAGTGAAACAATTATTACAGATAAAGGGTTTTTCTTGTTACATTAGAATAAGAGTGTTTTAATGAAGGACATATGGAACATCATGTGATTTACTATCATAGAAAAATTTTCAGGGAAACTGAGAAATTGAATATCTTGTTGACAAGTGTTCTTTATTGTATCTAGTGAACTAATTTATTTTATTAAAAATAAGCAGAGCATGCTTAGGCTATGATGGTAGTTTTCTAAAGTGTTTCTTCAATATTTGATTTGTCAAATTCTGACTGTAGTTAGAATAAGATTACTAAAATTAAGTTGTTGTTTGTGCTAAACTGGGGGGTCTGAAACTAGAAAACAGTTAATTCTTAAAATTTCAAAAAGTCATATAAATTACCTTGCTTTTTAATCTGTTATGTAGGAAATAAAAAATAGCCATTCGTAGGAAATATAGAATGTCTATGCAGTGGAATATATTGTCATTCAAAGAGCACCCACAGTCTATAAAACACAGGACAAACTCCTTAGAATGACAAACAAAATATGAGTCTATGATCTAAACACTTCAAAGCCTACACACACACACACACACACACACACACACACACACACACATACACTGTAATACAGAACTACTGGAAGATGTTTAATTCTATCTAATTCATCAGTTCATTTGTAAACATTGTTCCACAATTTGGAAAACTGTTATTCTTCCAAATTTAGCTTCCCAACTCCCAGTTGTACTCCAAGAGAGCTTAAATCAGTCAAGAAAAAAAAACTTCACATATTTATCTACTTTTATCCTCCTACCAGTGATATCACTAGTATTTTAATTTATAACAGATATTATAGATTATATTTTAATCAGTATTATAGCCATGCTACTCAATTAATGACTTAATTTTTGACCCACACTTTCAAAATAAATTTTCTAGTTATGTTTTACAAGTTTCAGCACCATTGTTTTAGGTCATTTAAAAACAAATTAATGCATACAACATGAAGCCAAAATGAATTGTAGTTGATTTTATTTCCATCTTTTATGGTAAGGTGGTTTTCTTTTTCACATTAGAAATTAAAAAAACTTGTATATACTTCATTTAAATGAAAAATTTTGTTCCTATTTGGGAGTATGTAGTGATACTAATTAGATATGTACCTAAAGATCAAGTCATAGCCTGGAGATGCTATTGCCTTGCTTCTTTGACAATATGAGAGAACACATTCATATATACATTCCAAGCTCTTTGGAAGAAGACAATCATTTTGTTTGGGAGCTAGTTATAATTCTCTAGCCCTTTAGTTTTGTGGGATTAATCAACAACTAGGACTATATATATATATATATATATATATATATAGAGAGAGAGAGAGAGAGAGAGAGAGAGAGAGAGAGGGAGAGATAGACTATATGTATATATATATCCATTGAGTTTTGCTGCCGTTATCTGCTCTTCACATAGACATTTTTGCTGTATATGTATCATTTTGTTTCTATTGACATGAGGAGAGGAAAACCCTATTTAACTGCCAAGCACAGCCCCCATTTCTAACAAAGTGCTTTATATATAATGGGCAACCAGAACTTATTTGATAAATGAATAAATGAATGCATGCTCAGCCTTTGCTATTTAGTATCACTGACATATTTTAAACAGAGTGTTATGTATTAAATATGTGCATAACCTGTACAATTCCACTGACTTACACGATTGCAACTGAATAAAGATTTCTTATTTAGCAGCTTGCCAATTAAGACGTAATTTAGTTTGCAGTCAAAATGTCTGAAGGAAATATCAAGGGTATATGTATGCACTAGTTAATGAAAATTATACAATATTATATATTGACCTATTATTATTAAGTTTGATAATGGCATCAAAGTGTTAATGTACTTTAAAAGTCTTCAAAAAATGCAAAATTATTTCAAATGAAAAGCTTAGCAGATCAGAGTGTTAAGTAAATTTTCCCCCAAATTTCACATAAGTAAAAACAAAACAAAAAAATGGAAGTCTTTCAAATCCCATTAAGAATGACAAATATTTTAGAAACAAAGTTTGATTAAAATGCAGAAAGCTGGAGTTGTTTTTTTAAAAGAAACAGTACATCACTTTGAAAGTACTAAGTAAACTAGTAAGATTTTAAGGGGCAGTGCAAAAATACAAGTCAAAATTTACCTCCGGGTCTCCTTCCTACATCTCTTAGCCAGCAAAATAATAATTAAAATAATAATAAAATATTTTAAAGTAGAATAATTTTTTACATGAGTACAAAACTATAATTGTCATAAGTTGAGATCATAGAGTTAATTCAGGAACTCATAGGAATGTCAAATAGTTATTTATTATTATTCCACCACTTTAATCTATGAAATGGAATGCTTTATTATTATAATTATGGTATTCATGTCTCAAAAATATCTTATTCCAATCAAGACCACAAATTAATTTATTTTACCCAATCAATTTCTAAAAATAATATTTTATTTGAAACATACTAAATTTTGAAGAGCTTAACAAACATGTATACTACCTATGATCTAGGTCTTCTGCTAATACAGGTAATAAAAGAGGAGTTAAAAATTGTGCTCTTCACTCCAGGCTGTTGTAGGTCAATGGGAAATAAAGAGAGCAAAATGTGATCTAGCATATGCAGTAATAGTGTTATATATAGGTTGCTACTGGAACATAAAAATTGGCTCAAACAACTTGACCATCATTTTCTTTGTCTCATATAACAAGATGCCCTTTCTTTCAATTTTTCTCAATTAAATATATGGATATTTGAAACAGCATAGTACAGTAAATGAAGCAGTATTTCATATTATATGCTATTAGAGTTTTAATTAGTGTAACATTTGGTTCTAAACATTTAATTATACAACATCCTAAAAATACTATTATATATTGCATTTTGTCACTTTGCATTAACCAACAAATGTGAGGGAGGAAAGGCTATATATAGTAACATGTCTGACTTGGGTCTTTAATGATAATTCAAGGAGAAAAGCTTGGTGTGTTAGGAATTACAGGTTAACATACTGGTAAAATATGAGCCTTCAATTGTCCCAAATGGAGGATGAGAATATAGGCAAGGGCTAGTTATTAGAGACACCTCCTAAACCCTGCTTAGAAAGTGAGGTTTATTCTGTAGGTGACAGAGATCCCTGAATGCATAGAAAGTTAAATAATTTGTTTAATTTTAGAATTAGAAAAATCAATCTGCTGGAAGACAGAAGAATGGATTTGAGTGGCTAGGAGAAGAGAGAAGGCACTGAAATCACTTGGGGATTATTTTTATATCTACAACCTATGATGAGAATCTAGTCGTGGCTGATCAAAATAGGCATGCAGAGGAGGCACATGTATTAAGGTGTAACTGAGACAGTTATATTTCCAAGAAAAGTTTTTACTTCCCCTTTTATAATGTAAACATGTTGTTTGCTTATAATGGTTAGCCATGGGCAACATTTCTTGGATGCCTTAGATCCAGGGAGGATCTGGGGACAGTGCAATGTAAATGGAAGTTACTTTAGCACATTTGTTGGCTGCTAGATGAGTACAGAAGACTTAAGGAGCCAGCAGTTTCATGGAAAATGAAGTTGGAAAGAATCTGAAGATTCGAATCAGCTTATGTAGGGGGTCTTTGATCAAGCAGATGTTTTTATTGCAGAGATCTTTCTTTCTTTTTTTTTTACATAGAATAGATTATCCTAAATAATACAAGGTATAAAAGCAGCAGAGGTTGAGGACTGATTAATGTGGTCCATGCATCAGAGAGAGACAGAGAAAGAGACAGAGAGAATGTATTAGGGATTATTCTCAGGTTAAGCTGGTAAAAAATTTCCATTCCTTTATATGGCCAGGGCTAGGTATGTAAAACTTAACACTGTAGTTAACAAATATATTTCCTTTTATCTAAAATGTCTGGAAATAATTCTTTCAAATACAATGTTTTCTTTTTTAGTTGATTATACTGGTTAAAGCAGATGGTATTAAGTCCAAAACTGTGTAAGTTCTGTTATTTTACTTTACTTAAAAGCTAACATGGGACTTCCCTGGTGGCACAGTGGTTAAGAATCCGCCTGCCAATGCAGGGGACATGGGTTCGATCCCTGGTCCAGGAAGATCCCACATGCCATGGAGCAGCTAATCCTGTGCACCACAACTACTGAGCCCGTATGCCACAACTACTGAAGCCCGCTTACCTAGAGCCTGTGCTTCACAACAAGAGAAGCCACCTCAAAGGGGACTTCCCTGGTGGCAGAGTGGTTAGGAATCAGCCTGCCAATGCAGGGGACACAGGTTTGAGCCCTGGTCCATGAAGATCCCACATGTCACAGAGCATCTAAGCCCAAGCATCACAACTACTGAGCTAGGGCTCTAGAGCCCACGAGCCACAACTACTGAAGCCCGCGTGCCTAGAACCCATGCTAAGCAGCAAGAGAAGCCACTGCAATGAGAAGCCCATGCACTGTAATAGAGTAGCCCTCGCTCGCCACAACTAGAGAAAGCCCACGCACAGCAACAAAGACCCAACACAGCCAAAAATTAATTAATTAATTAAAATTAAGAAAAAAAAAGCTACCAAGTTAGCCTGCCTCAGTTTCATGTGCATAAACTGACAGAACACACTAGAACCTGAGTTACAGACACAGATGGTTCATTACTCACAAGATCCAGTTAGTGCTGGTTCCCCAAATGCCAATCCCTTCAGGTTGATGAGAGGAGGGTCAGGTGTTTACCTGTAGATGTGTGGGTTTACATCACAGGAAATGAACCCCCAGATTAAGGGATCTTAAATGTTTATGAGCTGCTGGCTCATCTGTTCATATCCCCCTCCAGAGAAGGCAATTACTCATTGTCCTGGAATGTAAGTGACTGTCTCCTGGACAGGATGGAGAAGACTTTATCTTTATTAACCTTAGGATGTTTCTAAGGTCTTTCTTTAGGGAGACACTTTCTCTAACTTCCAAAGCATGTTCGATATTCAAACATGCTCTTTCTCAGAAGACCTGGATGGCGCAGGAACATGAGAAGTTCAGGGAAAATTGTCTCCAACACATTTGTATATACAACTCAGATATAGATATAGATATATACAAACACACAGATACACACACTTAGGGTTGATTCTCATTACTTGTGAACACTTGCAAGTTCACCTACCCACTAAAATGTGTTTGTAAGCCACAAATCAATAATCAATATGAGCTGCACTTTTGCCTGAGGGTAGAGACAGTAGGAGCCAGTGCAATGTAGTGACAGAAGCTCAGACTTTGACACCAGTTGGATAAGTTTGATCCCAGCTCTGGCACCTATTGGTGGGGAGGCCTCAGGCAAGTCTCTTAACACTTCTGAACCTCATTTTCTCTTTTGTAAAATACAGAACATAATTTACCAGATGAGTTGTTTTTAGTATTTAAGATTATAATCTACGTTATATATAGATATACTTGTATATCTGTATATATCTTCCATTGGAGCAATGATTCAGTATTTACTAATTCAGTGTTCAAAGTGATTTAACAGACTATAACTACTATGAAAAGGAGAATCAATTATATATATGTATGTATGTGTATACATACATATATGCAATATATACCAAAAGCTCATGCTAAGTTCCTTCCTTTCTCCTTTTTTCTATCCTGACTCATTCAGTTAAAAGGTCATTAGGTGAGGCTGAACAAGGTAGGCATCTGTGCTAGTTAGGTAGTGGCAACACTACCCTGGTTGGGTGTCAGAGCCTGTGTAGGATGACAAGAACATCCACGCATCCTGGTGTGGGGTGTCAGAACTGAGGCTTGATGAGGATTTTCACAGGCAGAGAGAGCAGCAGTTAACTGCAGTGCAGGTTGAGCTGCCTGATGCAGATGTCAAAGCACAAGCCATGTGAAGAGTGCACCATAAAGAGTTTCATTGTCTTTGATGGTGAAGGGGAATTTTTTACATACAAGAAGACTGATCAAGTAAATATGATGAAAGCCAGTTTTCTGATGGTCAAAAGCTTCTAGCAGCCCATGCACTACCAAATATTATAAAGGAGGGCACATTAGAATGACCCTTGTGCTATTAGACTAATTTGGGTTTGTCACTGTGTACTTACTGTTTTCAGTGCATACAGAGAAATGTAGAAAAATATAGTAGTGCATATCTGTTTATATTTTTGTAAACTACAGTTCTATCCACAAAAAAGCACCAACCCCCAGGAGTAGTTGAGTACATCTAAAACTCAAATATTTATTTCTAAATATCACTATTAGATTCAAGTTATATATTCTTGGCAAGAATATCACAGAAGAATGTTTGGCTCTTCTCACTGCATCTCATGAGGCAGTACTCAAGGTAGATTTGTTCTATTACTTGTGATCTTAACTTGGATCACTTGAATAAGGTGCTACTTGGAGAAGTACTCCAAGGGCTCCTTAGAGAAATAACTGATTCCAGGGCTGATGAAAGGATATCTTTTTGTTCCAGGACATTAGAAAGTGCTGAAAGAATAATGTGAACACATCAAAAAGACAAAGAAGGGATTCCCATTGGCCAAAACTGGCACAATGTGAACATCAATGTAGATATTAATAGTAAAAGATTATAACATATTGACTAAAATAGCAATTCATACATACCTACTGATATAAATAAACTGCATGAGACATGAATGAATAGGGAGATTGGAAAGGAATTTTCTGTGGAATAATGCCAACTAATAATTTTCAAGTAATGAAGAATTAGAAAATTATTTTGCCACCATTATACTTATATTACTTCAGGCAAGAAACATTGTAGTTGCTAACAATAGGCTATAATATTTGGATCAGGAATGATATTGTCTCAAAGTATCGTCCCATAAAATATTATTAATGACAAAGGAAAAAAGAATAAATCTACAATAGAGAAACAGCACCTTTTTCAAGCAATCAAAGTTAATATTACAGGAGGTGGTACAAATCTGCACCACATACTATTTCATGGGATGAAGTGAGAGAGCAGAACATTCTTCTGTGATATTTTGCAAGGACTATATAACCTGAAATCATAGGGAAATATCAGATACATCCAAATGGAGAAATAAATCACAAAATGCATGGTCTATAATCATTAAAAGTGTCAAGGACCCAGAGGTCAAAGACTAAGAATATGTTCCAGATTGAAAGAGACTAAACAAATGACTACTGAATGACATGAGTGTCCCTGGATTAGATCTTTTTGCTATAAAGGGACATTATTGAGATAATTGTCAAAACTTGAATGGGGAGTGAGAGTTACATGGTATTAATGTATCATTGTGAATTTTCTGATGTTTATGGTTACACTATGATAATATGGCCACTTGTCCTCATTTATAGGAAATACATACTATAGTATTTAGGGATGATAGGGAATCATGTCAACAAGAATCTCTCAGAAAAGTTTATTGTATGATTCTTGCAATATTTCTGCATGTTTAAATCTTCAACTTGAAAAAAAAGCTTAGTCATATATGCAGCAGAGAATAACATTTAGCATATACAGACACCTTTTGATACATATTCTATTTTGTAAAGATACCTATATATGAAACACATTTTTCTTTTAATAATTTATCAGGACATATCTTAAGAGTGTTATTGACTTTAGGCAATCTTATTTGGAGACTTCATCATATTAATAATATTAAAGTATCACCAACCATATTGAAACAGATTTAAATCTGACTGTATCATAGGAGGTTAAAGTGTATTGGGTTGCACTAATAAGCAGACATAATATTGTATATACTGTGGAAGAATAAGTTATTATTTAGAGTTATTATTTTACAGCTATTATTTATATTTTGGAAGACTCAGATACAATTATAATCCATTGAATACACCTAGTCCCTAGGCATTGTATTGTTGCTGATTTGAATATTTTATTATGTAAGACAGCACAATGTAGCTAATGAAGCAAATAGTAAAGATGTTCCCTATTAAAAGGATTAATCTATATCATATTGTCGGGTATGCACTGAGCTAAAAATCTAGACTATTTTCAAAATTTTATTGTTAAATTTTGCATGTAGTTTTTCACTATTTTGCATAGTGATTTCCAGCACTGGATACTTTGCAAATTAAAATTTCTCTTATCATTTTTATTATTTTGAAATTTTATAGTTAATGCTGAGACAATTTATTTTTACTGGGCCATTTTTAATACTTTTAACACAATGATATTATGCATCAATGTACAATTTAGTCAGCTAGAGGAAAATTGCTTTTAAGCAATCCACGGAGAGTATAATTTGTCTTGTATGACTGCATTTGCAAAAACAGCTACTATATAGAACAAAGACGTTCTTATATATTATTACTTGTGGGTTACCACTGACCCAAGGAAGAGTCACAAAAAGCAAGCACCTAAAGTTAATCATGCTGATTGAACAATTTTGGTGCATTCCCTGGATTTTCTGAAAATGTTTCATTTGTAGATTTCTATCTGCGGCCATTTAAAAGCAATAAATGAGATTCTTTTTATATTTAGAATCAATTCTGTTAAGCTTCCGTGTTCTATCTGTATCCACCTCCTGCACTCCATTTCCTAAATAACCTCCCTGTTCATTAGAAATGCTTTGCAAATAATGAAGCCAATGAAGTGCACTCATATAATTTGTGTTCAAATGGTAAAAATGACCTCAGAGGTACAGAGTTATTTTGTGGGTCTTCCACCTTTGAAGTCATTATTGCATAATTTTTCACTCTGCCTGAATGCCACAGAAACATTAGTAGTGGATTCATGAGTTACTAATGTGGCGCTTAGAGGTGAAATGTAAAGACCTCAACTAACTCTGAATATCTACATATACATTGTAGATAATTGTGGCTGATAGGAAATATGCCCCCCTCCCTGCTGTTGGGGTCTTCAAAAATGACAAGATATTTAATACAATATATTTCTCAGCATTAACCCCACTTTAAGAATGTCCAGGTGGGCATATTTCAGGATGCTTGGAACTTCATCGTCAATGCCTCTGTTCTGTTGTTTACTTTAAGGCTAATATAAATGTCACATTTTATATAAGACCTACAAGCTGTAGGCATAAATGCAATTATTTGTTTTGCTTTGCTTTAGTAAGTTTAACCTACTAAATCAATATGGGTTGATAACATCTGCTTAAGAACTAGCTAGAGAGCCCAACTGTCCATAATATTTATTTTATAAAATAATTATCAATCTGTGAAAATAAAATGCAGTAAGCAGGTTGGAACACTTTTGTTTTAAAGCTGGCATGTGTCTACTTAATTAGATCTGGTTTGCTTGCTCTAGGTCATTTGCTTTAGTCTTTGAAAGCAGTAACACTGAATATTTATTTTAATGTTTCAAAGTTTACAACGTATTTGCAAATGTATTACCTCATTCGATACAACAAATCTGTAAGCTTAATAACTGACGTCTAGATTTTCAGCTACAAAACATTGTTATTTAGAATCAAATGAGACAAGCAGAATTTATCTTTGTTTCTCATTTACATATATTAAACATGTTTTATAAAATTCCAACTCAAACAGAAATTAAATCATTTATGGAATCTGAAATAGAAGATAATAATTATTTTCCTATACTTGATCCTACTTCATTAACTGCATGCCTGTAGAAGGAAAAAGGCTTCCTTTCAGGCTAAATAAAGTATGGTAACAGAGACCTACCTTATAGTTTTGACATTTCATAATAATCCGAGTTTTTGTTTGTTTAATTGTTTAAGTCTCCTCTGAAATGTCAGACTTTATTCAACAGATGTTTACTGAGTTGTTATTTTGAATTGGCTTAAGGGAATTAAAAACACCATCTGAGAGTATATCCTTTTTCTTTTTTATTATAGAGTACTTTTTTAAATGCAGTAACTTGATGATACATGTGAACCAGGGCTCTAGGATCTTAGAGTAAGCTCTACATTTTTAAGAATTGTGGAAACATAAAATACATGTATTTTTCATAATTTTGAAGGAATGGACTCTACAGCATGCTATGAAATTCATGCTTTCATTGAGAATTTTGGGAGGGATTTTTGGAAAAATAATTTTTTTGAAGGTTAATAACTAAGTTTGAATAAAACTTCCTGTTGAATAAGATATGAGGTACAACCTGGACAGAGATAGCACACATACTATGTTGCAAGTGGCTATATTTCTAGCAAAAGTAGGATGGAATCTTACAGTACTCATTAAGATGGTTTATCAATACTTGTATTTATGACATGATATTTTCCTAATAATAAAGCTGACTTCCTCATAATATAATTTAAACCTATACCCTGCTTCAGCTGACTGAAAACAAAATAGATAAAAGCAATGCCAGTCAAATATACAAACAACACCATCACCACCGCTACCAATACCAACACCAAACACAAAACATAAAGGTATGCTTATTTTTGAAGGTATTTTATTTAAAACAGAAAGTTTTATTTTCTTTTCTTCCCCTAATATGAAGGTTTAAATTTTGGAGGAATTTTCTTATTGGCCTGTGAAAATTTTGTCTATTTCTGATATACTTATATTCTTACCTTCCCCATGGCTCATGAAGAAGCATATGGCCAAGGAGATGGCCATCAGGAGAATGAAGGCCACAGTCTGACTCAGATACTGGTGACCAAAAAAAAAGGCTGTTGGGGGGGGCAGAAGTGGAGTTACTATAAGTTCTGTAAGTCTGTAAGTTTTGGACTGATAATGAATGGTTGCTAGGAAATAAGGGACATAGGTCAATACCTGGCAGGAAAGTGGCAGTTGTATAGGAGGAAATAGTGCTTGAAGTAAATTCGAGTCCCCGTCACAGCAAAGCCAGTAATACAAATTGTGGAATACAGTACACAGAAGTTGTGGGAGAGATTTCTTTTCGTTTTTTGGCAAGATTTTGGACATTAAGTCTAGCAACTTAGCCTTGAGTGTAGTTCATCAGCCCTGCCTGTAACACTTTGAGCTGCCCAAAGTGAATATCTCAAAACAAAAACAAAAGCATATTCATATAATCTTTGAACACAGAATCAAATCATAAAGCTTATTACTGGTTCATTATTTTTCTCCTGTGAACTTTGTTAATCTTCTCTATAGTTTATTTCATACATAAGGTTCAAATTACCTCCAACAGTATACAGAAATTAGTAGCTCCTTATGTTAATTTGGTAGTTTCTATATGATCACAGTACAGTATCATCTAAACTCTGAACTCCTAAAATTGAATGCAAGAAAAAGTATAACTAAAAAAAAAAAGATAATAATAAAACTATGTGAAATCATGTGAAGTTTCCTCAGGCTACCCTTCTATTATTATAATCCTCTAAGCTTGAAAATTTGTTTTAAGATAACTGAAGAATTAAGCTCAATGTAAATTTTTTGTACATTTTTCTGCTTAGAGGGTAATAATGATTTTTTTTTCATTTTTGTTTTTTTCTGAACTTAAAAAAGGAAGAATTCTTTTCAGTGCATTTTTCCTTTCTCACTTGAACACTTTCCACCTGGTCAAAAGATCATTATCCCCTTTCATCTTGTGATTGTCATATACTTTTAGTGTTGCCAAAACCATCAAGGAGAGTGATCATTTCACATTGCCAGCAATCTTGGATGACATGTGTTCTATAGCCATTAAATATCAAGTCAGAAAAAAACTGCTATGACAAAGATATTTTTGACAGTCAGTCCTTACCAACCACTTAGTACTAAATTCATGGATTATGGCTGCCTTCCCTACTGCTGCAAAACCTACCAGGAAGTATAGTAGTAGAGTGAGGTTGTATTCTCACAAGAATATGAAGGGTTATGAGTGGAAGATCTATTAATAATGAGCTGGAGCTTGACACCATGTCACTAGGTACTTACACTTTAAATATACTGTTTTATATATGGGAAAACACTACATGAATTTTTACCTGACATCTACCCAATCAGCAATCTACCTACCTACATTATCAGTGCTTTGTAGTTTTGATCCGGAAGATTACTACTTGATAAAGTAATTTCAAATGAGAATATTCTCTTAAATCTACTTAGACCAACTTACATTAATATTCTAAGTGTCATCTTTTCTGAATATTGGAAACGCTTTTACTTACTCATAGAGAATGAGAAATACTGTGTCATGAATTCTTTAGTTTGGAAAGAATAGTTCCAGGAAAAGTAAGGAACCAATAATAAAGACCTTCCAGTACATGAGATAAAATATATCATTATCACCACACCCCATCTTTGCTCAGTTACGAGAGGTCACCACTTGTGCTACTCTCATTCACCATCTACAATAGACAATTTAGCAGATGTTGAAATCCTTACAGCAGCCTCTTCACCACCCAAGGAGAGACTCTTCAATAATATCTCAGAAAACTAGTCATGTCTGTCTGCTATACCTACCATACTAAGAACCAGACATGAGGAAAACATGGACTTCTTCACCAGTTCTCAAAATTGGGTTAAGTGTAATACTAATAAGTCTATGATATCATTGATAGAGATGTGCTTCTCTGAATAAACTTTAATGAAAAAAATGGCTCTAGAAATAATTTAAAGGAACAGAAACTTAATCAGCTCTCTAAATTCACTCTGAGTTAGACCTAAGTCTTAATGGCCCTATAAAAAGTACTTTTCTCACCCTCAATATTTCAGCAAAAATCAGAAACTGCAGACTTACAGCATGTCTTACACTGTGTCATGAGATTCCACACAGCATTGCCTCTGAACAAATAACTCATTTTACAAAATATGGAAGTGCATCTATTGACTCATGCTCATAGAACTGGCTAGTTGTAAAAATTCCCCATTGCTATGAAGGAGCCTGTCTGATAGAACTATAACATGATTTTCAAAAGATTTATTCACAGTGGCAGCTAAATTACTCTGTCATCAAAAGAATTATCATCAAAATCCCATCATTGATATGAGAATTATATATTTACATGGAAATATAAATGACGAAACTAGCCAAAATGATTGTGATGAGAAGGAAGTAAGCTAAAGATTAATACAACAATTTATCAAGACTTATTTTAAAGTTACAACAATTAAGACAGTAGGACATTGGTTAGACCATCAGAGCAGAAGTGAAAAATAGACTAACACATATATGGCAATTCTGATTTATGGCAAAGGGAGCTCTGTATTGTAATGAGAAATATTACTAGGTTAATTGGATTTATTTATTAAAAAATTAAACTTGGTTATACCTTGTGTTATAAGTAAAAAGGAAATCCAGGTGGATAAGAGGTTTATATATGAAAATTAAAACAATAAATGTTCTAGAGTTCAAGATGCAGTTTTGCCATGTAAAAAGTAAGAAGTTGTCACTTTCATCCTTACAACAATGAAAAGCTGAAAAACCTAAAATTAGCTATTTCTTGTACTCATCAGAAAACTGAGGTTGCAGGGCAAACTGCCCATGCCCCCCAAACTCTGAAGAGGCAAAAGAACCCAAACAATCACATCTGAGGTCTGCTTACAAAAGCAGAAGCTACTGGAACCATAAATTGGCAGGAACACTCAAATGGTAATTTTAACAAACTGCTGAAGCTGAGTGTAGACTACAGTAAGAGTGAGAAACTCCTCAGATCTGCAGACTTAGTGGGGCTCCAAACTGGATTTCCTTTTGGGTTTTACTTTCAGGAACCTCACCATGTTCTTTTGGTGAAAAGTGAGAAAGATACCCTTGTGGTTCTAGCAGGTGGAGAGGAAGTGTAACCATTATGAAACACTTGGAGCATTCTCCATAATAAGGCCTGTTCTACAGTGGAAGAGACTTTACCAGAGGTTTTTTCCATCACAGGGAAAGATATTTCTCCCACTCTAGCCCCTCTAACTTTCCTGTCTCTCCTACCTAAATTTTAAAAACAGGGCAAAAAAAATTTATACTAATGGTCTATTTAATTCAGTGTCTATTACCCAATATATCAAGTCTGGATTTTGATGGTTATAAGACATGCTCAAAGGCAAGAAAAAGCACTGTCTAAAGGGACAAAGTAAGCATCCAAATCAGACTCAGATATGACATAGGTGTTAGAATCTGCAGACAGGGAATATAAAATAATATGTTAAAGGATCTAATGGAAAAGTAATAACTTAAAAGAATAGATGAGTAATATAAGCAGAGAGATAGAAACTCTAAGAAATCATCAAATAGAAATGTTAGGAAAAATATTGTAATAGAAATGAAGAATACCTTTGATGGGTTCATCAACAGACTGGAAACAGCTGAAGAAAAAATCAGTAATTTTGAAGATTCATCAATAGAAACTTTCTAAACTGAAATTCAAAGAGAAAAAAAGTGACAAAAACATAATACCAATATTCTGAGAACTGATAATTCCAAAAAGTGTAAGATATGCATAATTGGAATAACAGAAGGAGGAGTGGAGCAGAACTATTTGAAATAATAATTACCTAGAAATTTCCAAAATAAATGACAGCAACCAACCTAGATATGGGTAGCTCAGAGAACATCAAGAAGGATCAATATCAGAAAATGTCCACCTAGCTATCCTACCAATAGAGGAATAACATTAGAAATTACAGCAGACATCATTAGAAATTACAGCAGACATCATCAGAAACCATGCAAGTAAAAAGAGTGAAGTGAAATATTTAAAGTGTAAAAGGCATAAAAACTACCGATCTAAAATTCTATAGCCAGTGAAATTATTGTTCAAAAGAGGAAAAGAAACACTTTTGCAGACAAAAAAAAAGAAAAAGAAAACAACCCACGTGAATTCATCACCAGCAGACTTGCCCTGCAAGAAACATTAAAAGAAGCCCTTCAAAGAGAAGGAAAATAATGTAGTTCAGGAACACAGATCTGCAGGATAAACAAACAAACAAACAAACAAAAAAACACTCGTAAGGATATAATTGATGGTAAAGTAAAATCTTTCATATTTCCTATTCTCAATTGACCTAAAAGATAGCTTTTTTAAAAAAGTAATTATAGTCTCAATTACAGCATATGAATATGTGAAATGAATGAAACAATAACATAATGGGCAGGAAGGAGGAATTGGGTATCCTTGGTTATAAGATACCTGCACTACATTTGAAGTGTTATGGAATTATTTGGAGATAGACTTGGATTAGTTATAAAAGTGTATTGCAAACTCTAGGGCAACCACTAAAAATTTAATAAGGAGCAGATAAGAGGAAAGAAAGAAAAAAACAAAACAAATTAAAAACATGGTAGATATTAATCTACTGATGATGTACACAATCATTTTAAACATAAATGGTCTAAATACATCATTTATAGACAGAGATTAACAGACTATAAAAAACACAAACTTTTTGTTTCCTATAAGAAATTTACTTTAAATGTAAAACTCACAAAGATTACAATAAAGGGAAGGAGAAAGATACATTAATAAGCACTAATAAAAAGAGAGCTGTGGTACTTATATTAATTTCAAACAAAGTAGACTTCAGAACAAGAAAAATTATCAGAGATAAAGAGGGACATTATATGATAAAGTGGTCAATTATCTAGATAACAATAATTCTAAACATGTATGCACCTAACAACAAGGCATCAAAATTGATGAGGCAAAAACCAACAGAACAGCAAAAGGAAATAAACAAATCTACTTCACAGCTAAAAACTTCAACATCTTTCAGTAACTGATGGACCAAGCAGACAGAATATCAGTAAGAATATAGGTTATCTGAATAGGACTATTTATCAACTTGATTTAATTGACATTTATTGAATACTCCATTCAACAAAGTCAGAAAATATATTCTCTCACGTGACATGGGACATTTCACCAAGATAGAGCACATCTTTACCTTGAAACATAAATGTAAAATAATAGAAACCACACAAAGTATAGTCTCAGAACACATTGAAATTAAAGTAGAAATCAATTTTAAAAGGTAACTGTAAAATCCCAAATATTTGTTGATTAAGTGATTAATTTCTGAACAATACATAGGTCAAAGAAGAAGTCTAAATAGAAATTTTTAAAAAACAGTATTTTGATGTAAATGAAAGTGAAAACATAACTTATCAAAATTTGTGGGATATAGTAAAAGCAGCACTTAGAGGGAAATTAACAGCATTAATTGCATATTTCAGAAAACAAAAATTCTAAAATCAATAAAAGTTTCTGCCTTAAGAAACTAGAGAAAGAAAACCAATCTTTCTTTAAAATCCCAGACTTGTTCTTTGGAAAGTTATGTATGAAAAAGCAATGATGAACCTCTACACTTGCTAACCAAGAAAAAATGGAAGGGACAAGTCACAATTTACTAAGGTTTTAAGCAAGGAAGAAAATTGATATTTTTTCCTGTTTTAAAATTTTCATTCTGATTACAGTGGAGAGAATGGATTGGAGATGGGCAAGAGTGTAGGTAGAAAGAGAGATGGGAAACCATTGAAGTTGTCCATGTGAGAAACCAAAGTGGTCTGTACCAGGATCGTAGAAGTGATGGAAGGACCAGACAAATTTACTACATAACTTGAATATTATAGAATAGACTTGATGATTACTTGGACATAGATGGTGAAAGAAAAAAATAAAGTCAAAGATGACTTATTGGCTTTGTCTGAGTAACTGGGTAGGATAGAGGGCTGTTAACTGGGTCATGGCAATCTGGGAAGAAGTAGAAACTATTTTCTAGATCTATTCTGCTTGAGAGTCCTATCAGACATCTAGGTACAATTAGCAATTTGTTAGGTGGTTATGAATTATAAGTTTATTGGTGAAGTGAGACTGTAGGTATGAATTTAATATAGAGATGATATTAAATCTATGGTACAAGATATATAGGGAGAGATACAAAGAGAAAAGAGAGTAAGAAACAAAGTGAGAGGTTTCCAAGACCAAGATTTCCAAAACCAAAATATGTAGCACGAGAAAAGGAACACTAGTCAGCAAAGAGCCTTACGTCTGAGAGTACTAAAATCCCGTAATAATGAATTCCTTAGGGCACTCAGAATATACCTTAAAGTTTCAGAATTTTATAAATTTACCCATAAAACTCCTGCCTAAAATGACTTTTCCAATTCTCGGCCCAGTATAAAATATTGATTATTCGATGCTCATCATGCAGGTCAATTTCTTTACAACTAAACTTCTGAATTCTACCTCTCCTCATTAAAGAATATCTGATTATACATTTTCCTTTCATTATAGTTTCAAAGCTTTTTCAAATTTATTTTCATTTGTTACTGGAAGCCTGTTGAAAACTTTCTTATTCTTCTCCTAGTGCCAGATACAGGGCATAATCACAGCTATAGAGCACACACTTTATATATATATATATTACTGATTGAATTAATGCTTATCTCCCTAATCCCACTGAGGGAAAAGCATACACATGGATAATAAAGTCTTATCTCTACCTAAGCCAGAATTAAATAGATATAGAATATTTTAAAAGTATATTCATAAAGTGGTTATTTTTCTCTGAAACGAAGCATATGGGTTTGGTTTTGAATATGGCCCGTGCAAGTTAAATCAGCATGGCTTGATATCATTTGCTTGTTGCTATAATTTGTCTTATTGAATAAACCATCAGTGTTCTCAGAAAATAAGGCACATTCTTTGATCAACACGTTAATATGACAGTCTTCTCTACAGTAATTTTAATTTTTGTTATTAGGACATATATCTGTGGTTCACTTTTTTTCTTGTAAGGGATTATTGCATGTTTGTCATGGCATATGTGAAAGGAGGCATATTACTGTAGAACAGGAACAGGGAGAAAATTAAAATGTATTGATCTAATTAATTACAAAATAGATTAATCCTGGGTTTGCTGTCAAGAATCAGATCTATTATTCATTATGATCAAGTCAATTAACTCTTTCCAGAAGTAAAGTCCTTTTTATCAGAAGGTGAAGCCTCTACTGAAGCTAATCCTATGACCTAAGAAAGATTATTGATCCAACATTGAGTAATACACTGTTTTCTAACCCACAGGTTACAGCTCTCAGACCTAAATAACTTCTCAACTGACCTCTTTTTTGCGTTGTTTTACTGAGTTCAGATTTTTCATTGAATCTCTGTGTATATACACCATAGAGAAAACAAAATAAACTATGAACAGTGTGATTGTGCCATGTTGCTTTTAATCTTGCTATCAAGCTTATATATCAAATCCCTTAAACTTCCTCAATTTATGAAGAGAATTAATCCCATTGGTGAATCACTATATAACCACTAAATGCATTCAACAAGGAAGAAAAGTAAAATTTCTTTGGAAAAGAAGAAAAATAAAGGAAAAAACAAGTTCAAAAATGCCAAATAGGAGGCTAGTTAGTGGCAGTGAATGTGAAAGAAGCAAGTTCAAAAGAAACTAAAATTTTAAGAATTAAACCTAAGACAGATAGATTTAAACATTGGCTTAGGAAATTAGTTATATAAATCTATTAATAAAAATCTGCTATTACACTTCTAGAAAGGTTCTCCCAAATGTGCTTAAAGGTTTAGTTTTAGACATATTAGGTTATTTGTGGTATATTAACCATCTGAAGGGACACCTTTTGAATATATATATTAAACTGCACGAAGTATAAAATAGAGCTGCCTTTCTCTGAACACAAATTTTCAAACAATGGTATCATATCCTTACAAGTATCCAGAATATATAGAATGAGTATTATTTGCCAGAGTTTTGTTAGGTATCATGATTTTGTATAATCTGTTAATATGTCCTTAGGGCTTATAAACACAATCATTAGAATTTTTACAGCAGAATGTAAACACAGAATTGAAGGAGAATGCTTTAATATGTTACTATGGGAATGGCTGTTTATTCTCTTAACAAGGAACATTTTAAGATGGTTTTCTATACAAAGATTTCCTATCTGTCAAACTTATCCACTCCTACTGAATACCCAGAGGTCCTCTTATTTTATTTTATTATAGAGATTTGGGGGCAAGTTTAGTAGAGAAGGGAAACATGTATTTGCATAAAACTATGCAGTATTGTTGGATTTCAAATGTCTCAGTCAAAAATAATCAACATTTCAGTGACAATATTTGCAATGGCCTAAGAAAACTGTTAATTTCACCATGTAAAAAAGGGCATAATATATTAAAAGTGAAACTGCACATGGATAATATATTAAATTACTACCATAAAATCTTAGAATCTTTGACTATACAGGTTTATTTCCTTGAAGAATAATTTTTAAAAATTAAGATACTTGTAAATGGAATGGTGGGAACTGTTAATAATCTGTCACCCCAAATCAGAAAAGAAGGAATTATCTGGAAAAGGTAAATGTCCCTTAATATAGTAATAAAATTTATATTTTAGTCATTTTAATAATGTTCTTTCAAATTATCAATAAAGTTCTTCAAATCCAAAAGCAAAATATGAAGTCTACACTAAAGAGCTATAAAATTCTTTGAAATAAACAAGACAAGGAACTTAAACATGAAGAAAAACATCAGCTAAAATTATTCCCACTTGAAAACAACCAAACTATGCTCAAAATATTACTATGTATGAGGCATGATGTCTTTTTTCTTATAAATTTACTCTCAAGGAGAGAAATAATTCTGTGATCATGTGTGTTAAAATGCATCCCTATTCAAATTCATCACTAATATTCTCACTTAAAAAACTAAATATCAAGAGCCAGTTTTTTCTGGGTTATTGTATTAAGAACAGTATAAAGCTATTGTCAAAAATTATGGATTGTATATAAACAAAAGTGGTTTCAGAGTTAAATATCCCAGACACATGTTCAAGTGCTTTTGAGGTAGTAACTCAATCAAAAGGTTGTATCTTATTAGCTTCATTTTACAAATGAAGGAATTGACACCAACAAAGAGGAAATAACCTTCCTGAACTAATCTGGCAAGTAAAACTAGACTCACACCCAACCAATTTATCCACAACATTCAAACATTTCTCTGCTAGAAAATACTATTTATATATATAAGAAATCAGTGGTTACACATCTGGAAACATTGGTTGTATCTAGATTTCAGGTAGATGGAAATGCCTGGACAGGAAACTTTTTTATTTTCAGGAAATAGAGAATCACTGCATTATTAAATCTATAGTATACCATGCTAATATATGCAAACAATAGTTAAGGTATTCCAATTGGACAAGATTGTAGTGGGGAGGAACACATAGGCAAAAATGATTTAAAAAACTCCTGCATAGCTAAGATACGACTGAGACTGCAAGGGGAATAAGCTTTTAGTGTACTTAGTGCTTATATATATCTTACCCACCTATTATAAACCTGGCGGGGATGTGTGGATGGGGTCTATGAGAACTCTGCATTTTACACTCATTTCTCCTTAACCTTAAATTGCTCCAAAATAATATCTACTAATACTTTTTTTAAAAAAATTCATAGCTGCAAATGTTAACATTCTCTTAAATGATGAATAGTATTTTGAAAAATGATCCTTTGGTTACTGCTATGCACTTCGCCCAATTTGGAGCCCATATCATTATTGCTTTATTGCAATTATATATTATTTAAACTCATCCTATTTTTAAATATGTTGTTAAATCTTATTAGCAAGTCACCTTATTAATTTATTAAAATAAATGTAGCTAAAAGGTGATTTCATTTCTTCTTAAGTGTCCAGTGTTCTCACTCTGTATTCACCTTTAAGTAAGATTAAGTTTTTAAAACACTCTCAGAAATATATATATATAATATATTATATATTTATATATTATCTATATATGTATGTAATGGTGAAATTAAATGCAACCTCTAATAAAGATTTTCAGGGAAACAGGGAAGAAAATTCATATTATGGACAACATAGAAGCTTAATACAAACTCTTAATCAAAGGTTCATATTTCTAAAAATGTGTCTTCCCCTTTCTCTTTAAAAGATACAGACTACTTTTTTATTAACCAGAATATTTAAGTTCAACTCGCCCTTTCTTCAAAGCAACGCCCTACAGTTGGCTAAACATATCATCTAAACTCCAATTTTATTGGTACTGAAGCATGCCTCATACAAGAACTTTTTTCTCCCCCTATCCACAACCAGCCCCCAAATTATCTAGTAGGTTAGAACCTGGAAGGAATCCCAATGCAAAGAGAATGAGATTTCTATTTTTCTACATGCTACATAAATTCGACGTATATTTATCAAACTTTTACCACATGACTCAAACAGTTCTAGGTATCAAATATACAGTGGTAAAAATTACAAAGCTTTATTTAAAGTCTAGAAGAATAAAAGAAAACTAGCCAAGTGGAAATATAATTGTGCTATAAAATTATATTGAAATTAATAATTCACAGAACATAACTTTCTGAGCAACTGAAGAAAAATTAACCATGGTAAATTATATTTCACATTAGTTTGTACAAAGAAGTGTTTAACACCCTATGCTTTAGAGAAAAGGTTATCTTTGCAAAAACGAATCTTAATGAACTTGGTGAAAGAAATATGTTTTAAGAGATGTGAAAGTATACTCTTCCCTAATTGGTAAATATGCTATGATAGAAGAAAACTAAGCTGCTATTAAGGGCAGAAACAAAGAAATCATTAAAAATGGTATCTGATAATGGTGCAATAAGGTTTGTATTCTGTTATAATGGAAACAACTAATTATTAGAGGGGTATTTTGATGAATCTTTTCTTCTTGTCCTTTCTGAAAACAATTCAACAATGTAGGAAGTTGTCACTTTAAGAGGTTAAGAAAAACCTCCGTGAAACAGAGAACTTGACATTTAGATACCACTTTTAATTTTATATAGACTTCTTTTTCTTGAAGAACTCAAAGTAATTTGTTGGTTACTGTATAAGTGGATTTTGAACAAGATAACTTATTAATTTTTCCAGATTTTCTCAGCTGCTAGAATGTTTCTAATAGTCATTGAAATAATTCATTCCACCCAGTGTATTTCTTCTATTTCCCTTTCTTGTCCATTTCTTATTTTAATCTAGTAACATTTAAATGCAGAAGTAGAATCATTTGAAATCAATTACTAATTTAAATTCTATAAATTACAAATATTTTATTTAACAAAGGAAAAAATAGAGAATTCATTGCAGAAAACTACAAATGTGAGAACTATTCTCAGGTGAATGGATTTTTTATGCTTTTAAATGCCATCTGTCAAGAAATATAGTTCTATATTAATACTTCAAGTTGATCATTGCAACTTACACAATAAAATTACCAAAGGGAAGAATATATATCCTGTAAAAATGAACAAAGCAGAAATAGTTTTATTAGATAGTATGAAAATTTAAAAAGAAAACACCTTAAGTTTATCCATTCAAATTTATTAAATAAAATACAAATTAAAGAATTTTAATAGCTTTGGGAATATTTCAGGGACTGTAATAAATAATCAAGGAGATATTTCTTAAGTTGGTGGTTCTACGGATTAAAAATAATTTATCAGGGAATTCCCCAGCAGTCCAGTGGTTAGGACTCTGCGCTTTCACTGCTGAAGGCCCAGGGTTCAATCCCTGGTTGGGGAACTAAGATCCTACAAGCCTTGTGGTGCAGCCAGAAATAAATAAATAAATAATCAAACAGCTTTCTCTTATAACTCCAAAAATACTGAATGTATTTTCAGAATATATTCCAAGGCTATCAAGAGGATTTGTCATTTTGTATAGTATTTCTTTTTGAAAGCACAGATTTTCTTTTTTTAATCAACTTTAAAATTTTATGATTGTTTTAGATTTACAGAAGAAATTGTAAATATAATACCATGTCCCATATAGCACACATCCAGTTTTGCCTATTATGAACATGTTACATTTGTATGGTGTGGTAACTTGTCACAATTAATGAACAAATATTGATATATTATTATTGACTAAATCTATACTTTATTTAGATTTCCATAATTTTTAACTGATGTCCTTGTGTCTGTCCCAGGATCACATCCAGGACATGACATTACATTTAGTCATCCTGCTTTTTTAGGTTCTTCTTGACTGTGACAAAGAACTTTCTTTAATTATAGTAACTGACTTAAAGAAGTTTCTAATACAGAAATTTAAAAAGTAATTGGTTTGTATAATTTAAACTAGGAATTTTTTAAAAAAGATTAATTTAGTAAGTAATGTGAACTGATTCTCTGAATAATGGTAATGATAAAAAAAAAAAGCCTCAATCTTTTTTATAGTTCTGTTACCTAGAACTTACAAGTCAAGCTATTTTGTTTGCATTTAATCTAAATCTAAATATAAATAACAGTGCCAGAAATTTTTAGTTATTTGCTAAAAATCTTTGTTTACATCTTTCTGGCACAACGGTACAAAATTTGTATCATCTCTTAGAGTTAGGGTAAAAGGAAACCCCTGAAAGGGTCTCCAATGCAGCAGCATCTGTCCCCATGAAGTGGGAGTGCACAGCTGGGAAGTTCTCCCCACCCTGTAGTTTAGGGATTTTTATGGGGGCTTCATTATGGATACATGATCCATTATTTACTCAATTTCCAGCCTCTCTCAGAGGATGAAGGGTGGGGCTGAAAGTTCCAGTTTCTAATCATGGCTTGGTCTTTCTGGTGACCAGTCCCCATCCTGAAGCCATCCAGGGCCCACCAAGAGGCATTTCAATAGAACAAATGGCACTACTTTCACCCAGGAATCACCAAGGGATTTAGGAGCTCTGTGTCAGGAACCGGGGTCAAAACCAAAATTCAGCACAAAAGATGTTCGTAGCACCCCTATGAGTCAGGATATTATAAGAGTTTTAGAAGCTCTTTAACTAGAATCAGGGTCCAAGACCAAATTTTAAAACAAAAGATGCTCCAAGCAGTTCTATCACTCAGGAAATTCCAAGGGTTTTAGGAGCTTTATGTTGGGAACCAGGGGAAGAAACCAATTATATTTCTTATTATGCCGCAGTCCACCCACTGGTCTCTAGTCATGAACTCCTTATAGCAAAATGATCATAAAAGTCAAAAGACACTGGTACATTACTAGAATCCAATTCAGTCATTAATAATTAGCTAGTCCACCATCATATCATACTGAAAGGTCACCCAGGGCAAGACTCAGTTTTGCACATTTCCATTTGATCTTTTCAGATTCTAAAAGCAGAAATGGTCTCAGAAACATAACAGTTCACCTTCCTTTCAGGAATTTGGTATAATTGAGCTGTGAGATGACATCTCTTGCTTATTGAGCTCTGAGATGACATCTCTTGCTGTAAGCTCCTTTTGAGGCATTAATGTAAATTTAAATCTCTCTTATTACATAACAAATTTATTCATTCCTTTATCCCCAGTCACTCTTTCATTTTCCCCATTTATACTTAAAACTTTTCCACCTTTGAAAAATAAATTAAATTAAGCCACTGTGCTGGTCTAGATTTCAGGCAGTAATATTAATCTAGCAAGTTCTTCTCCTTGAGTTCACTCCCATTCACATAGGGTAGGTTACATATGTGTAGAAAGAGTGGGATAACTTTACTGCCAGGCAATAATACTGAATTCACTGTTAACTCCAATTTTGCCAGATGTGACAAAGGTATAATTTGCCCCATCAAGTCCTTAGGAATTCTGACATAAAGCTTTAAAATATAGTTTCAATTTCTGGCTTAGGAATCATCCCTGCTTCCAGTACTTATAGTTACAGCCTTGGTCCTATGACCTCTGCATCAAATAGGGGGAAAAAAAAGTGGAGGTGATGTGAGGAAGAAAGAAAAAGTATAGTTTTTATACTAGCATCCCCCGACTCTTGGCAAGAATTGCATACTTATACCAGCATCCACCCCATGTGTGCTTCGGATCCACTAGAAAAACAGAAAAATCTATCCAGTGTGGACCCCCTCTTACTCATCCCCACATTGAGTGTCAGCACACCATGATGAAGCATGTAAGCCAGCCCTTCATGCTTATCTTCTCCTGTTTTAGACAACCAGTGTCTCAATCATCCATTCTAATTCTCTATCAAACTATCACTCTGAGGAGGATATCACTCTGCCCCTTGATGGACATTATGGGCTGTAAAGTATGTTCATTGGTCTGAATAAATGATGGCTGGCCATCCAAATTGGCACAGTAAATTCTATTCTAGTTCTTTTGCATTACTCTGAGCTTCTGCATCTACCACCCCTTAAGCAAGCCCAGTCCAGAATTAGTGTCTATTCCTGTCAAGAACTGTTTATATTCCGTCAGGGCTACCAGCATCAGTTTCACTTGCCAGCTATGTTCAGGGTCTTCCTCACAGGAAATCTGTCACACAGCCATCTGCAGTCTCCATCTTTTCTGCTGACAGACAAAACAGTTCTTATTGATATTTTGTGCTTCAGAAGGTGTAAGAAGACTATGTCTGGATTTAGCCCGTCTCTGCATTGTTGCAGTACCTCCAGGCTGACGCATTTCATGGAGCCAGATGGCTACCTTAAGGGAGTACATGGGGACGTCTGCTTGTCAATTCCCATCACTTTCTGAGCCTGGAAGGGAGTTCTTCCATTGAGTAACAATATGTCCTATATTACTGCACCCCTTACATTTCCATAGGGCTGTGTCCCATATAGGCATCCATTTAATAGACGAGCTCTCTATTGCCCTTCTATCTGACCATATGGTCAGACAATTAGCCATTGTCAATAAGTCAGTAAAAACCCAAACATGGGGGCTTTTTGCCATTTTTAAACTCCTTCATCATTGCTAGGATTACTGCATGCAATTCAGCCCACCAAGCTGATATTTTTCCTTCTTTGATCAGAATGGCATCCTTAAAAACGGGTTGTTGTCCATTCACCTTGGAATTCCCATCCACAAACCAAGCAGCTCTTTTTTGGTCAGTAGAGAGCTGTTTGTCCATCACTGTCCAAGTGATGATAGAATCTTGCAACTCCTCATTCAGTTCCAAAGTCAGTCCTAGGGGAAAATAGGCTCCCTGTTCCTGAATACCTCCTCCTTGCATTCCTTAAGTAGCATAATTCTGTATAAACCATTTCCATCTTATTATGGATCTTTACCGGGGACTGACTTCCCTAATACAGCGTTTTCCTAAATCACCAAAACTATTATGGGTATTTCACATTTCAATATTATTTTATGTCCTTCAGTTATAAGAGTAGTTTCAATTAATGTCCAATAGCAAGCTGCTAAGTGACCCTCAAATGGAAATCCTCTAGTCCAAATTCCCAGTAGTTTTCACTAAGAGTTGCTCACAGGATTTTGCGATAAGCTCCAGCCTTTGCTCCATATACAACTTTTATACAGAGAATTTGTCTGCACTGTATTCCAGCTTCTATTCTACACTGTGTGGGTTTGGGCAATCTTATTTGTTCTCATTTAGCATGTACAATTAATATTATTGAATGATCAACTTACATACTTTCTGTTTTATAATACTAGATAGAGGAAATGTCCCCCAGTCAGACATGATGTCTATCCCCATAATATACTCTGGTAAAGGAGATATAACCATTTCCTATAAAGCCTGTTCAAATGTACCAATTCTCCTCCAAATTTTTGCCTTAATCACATCAACACTTATGTTCCTATCTGTAGCCTCCATTAGAACTTCATCAATAGGTTTTGATTTTACAATACTAGGTAGAGGAATGGTCCCTAGTATGACATGATATCCATTCACATAAAACATTTAAAAAAAGGAGACACAACTTCTTACCTAAGGTATGTTTAAATATTCCAATTTTCATCATAATCTAATCAATTCTTACATTTTTATATTCTTCCAAACTAATTGTATCCCTCATTGGAGCTTTACAAAAGGGTTTGGTCCCACAGTCTTGGGGCTCCCATATCACTTTATGGGATATGAGGATCGGCTTTCCTCCAGTTTCCAATAACATGCTCCACATTTCCATCTGAGACCTCACCAGAAGCATCTTTAACATTCATATTTCTCTCTCAACATTCTGTTAATGACAATATATGTATTCTCTAAGATTGCAGAAAATTTCTTTATAGCTCTCTTCTTTTCTTTCTGAGTTCTCAACAGAATCTCCTTTAACATCTACATTTCTACCAACAGTCTCTTCAAGGCAGTCTAGGTTTTTTCTATCATGCACCTCAAAACTCTTCCAGCCCCTAACCCTACCTAATTCCAAATCCACTTCCCTCAGCAGCATTACACTTTCCGATACCAAAATTTATATTAGTTACGATCTGTTCCAGGCTTCTCTCCTTAGATTATAGATGACAATATTCATTGTGTTTCTTCACCTTGTATCTCTGTCCAAATTTCCCCTTTTTATAAGAACAACAGTCATTTTGGGTTAGAGCCCACTGTAATGAGCTCACTTTCACTAATTACCTCTGTAAATATCCACTTTCCAAATAAGATCACATTTGGAGTTACTGGACATTAAGATTTCAACACATCTTTTGGGGGAGCACAGAATTCAACCTATATCAATAGCCTATTGAAAAAATAGTTTATTGTATTTAGTAACAATTATATGAAAACAATAGAAATTTACCTTTTTTTTCTTAAATAATAATTAAAATGCATGATTATTATACATGTACCATCAATACAATTCCTAAATTACCAGATATTTTTATTAAAGTATCTCAGAACCATGCATTCTAATTTACATCTAGTAACTGTAAAGTTTAAAAAATACTGAGACATTTTCTACCCAAATAGAATAGTCAGTATCCTTGTCTGCATAGACATCTTTGATCCTGCCACATGGCTAGATTGGCTGCAACAAGTGGTAGAATCTTAGGATATGATTTACCATGACATTATTCCTCTACTTTTATTGCTCCTCCATGCACTTCACCACATTATATGGGAGCAGAAATCTGAGGATAATTGTGAGATTACATTTGCATGAGATGTGGTTGATATCTAAAGGTAAAGGTCTGCCAAGCTCTTATTTCACTTGAATGAAAAAAAGTTACTTTATATGGGGAATTTTCTAGGTGCTTTGACATCAAAAATACTATCACACATGACCATTTCTTTTTTTGTCCAAGAACTCATAGTCTTTGGGCCAATCCTATGATAGTATGGGAGGCTTTTTGTACAATGGTGACCACTAGCATTCCTTTAGCCTTTTCTATCTGGGTTATAGCCAGCCTGTGCAGTAGCACCTAACCCCCTGGAAAGACATATTGATAAATGTGATGGCAAGAACAGTGAGAAAGTGAATTATTATCAAACTCTGAAATTTACTCTGAAACAAGCTCTGACATTTTCTAAATCCAATCAAGAAAATGATCCCATCTACCACTAGACAATGAGGATCCAGAGAATAGTATATTAGCCAAATCTACAGATTTAGTTTCTCTGCAGTGTCATTTATTTCTGTAGTGAAGTTACAGACTTCTGATAAATGTATGGGAACAAAAGTGTAACAACCTTCTCATACCAATGTGTAGGTACTTTGCTGAGATGCTGGTATGATGCCCTATTTTGAGCAACTGCTTTTCTCCTTTCAAATACTTCCTATGCTAATTTTTTTTAAGGTTTACAAAATTCTAAGTTTTTTTTGAGCTAAAGTTCCAGGGCATATTTTGAACCACATGGCCCACTTTTCCTGCCTCCAGCAGGGCACAGTTTGAGACAGCCTGAGGAAAGATGTAAGCTGCTAAAAATCTTCCTTCAGTTTATTAGCATATCATAATTTGAGATGGGAATGATGGATCCAGTGATCAGTAACTTGTACTTTTACTGTAGTGTAGTATTGGTTGCTACCAGAACCTGATATGGTCCCTTCCATCTGTAATAGTTTGTTGTTGTTTTCTTCCTGGTGAGGTTTCCATTAAATGAAGTGTCTAGGATCCAGGCTAAAGTCCCATGAAGATGTTCAGGAGAAACTTTTTTTTTAAATCTCCAATTTAGCATATTGATTATAAAGCTTAGTACTGTATAAGTCCTCTATCCTCTAAAATATCTGACCATATCTTTTTGGAAGATGTTATATTCAAGGATTATAAAACTGGCTCCTAATCGCAGGAGTGTCCCAGTAACATATGGAAAGTATAGGGGATCAACAGCCATCAGGGTTAAGAGTAACATTTTAGTCCTTGAAGTCAAGTGTAAGCTTCTACCTGAGATAATAAGCCTACAATCACTGGAACATATTTGAATCTTTGGGATGGGGAAAACTGAATAATCCAAATACAAAATCTCAAAAGACTTCCGAGGCTCAGGTTCCTGTCTCCAAATAAAGCGGCAATCTTTTCAGATAATCTTCAGGACTTTATTCTTCACCTCTAGGGAATGTACTAGGAACGTCCTCAGATATTTATTTTATACTTCCCCAGTATTGATGTTTTAGGTTAGTTTTCGAGTAATCTTTCCTATAATGGCATGTAATAGCTTGTCAAATTCTATTTAAGGTAACTTGGTCTCCAGAGATGATCAACCCTGCCAGAGATGATCTGTGGTTCTGGCGTCTTAGGAGGTGATCATAATTTTCAGAACATTTTGAATGTTACTAGTAAACTTATTCCAACTCAGGATTGTTATTAGATGTCAATTAAATGCCTGGACAAAATCAACGGGGCAAATGGGGTTTGAATTTCTTTATGGAGCACTGACGGATTTCAGTTACTGTACCCTATTTAGCATAGAAGCCAGTCAAAATCATTTCCTTTGGCTTCAGATGTTTGTTTCTTGGTAAGTACATTTATTTTAATCACAACTCTTCCAGTAGTGAGGGCTATATCAAGAAGCAATTCTTAAATCCAAATGCCATTCTTGGGCAGTGTGGGAATTCCATTAGTAGTTAAAAACCTTTCCTGCTACTATAATTCAAAAAATCATGTACCACTTCAAAGGCATACCTAGTCTCAGTGTAGATGTTGACACTTTAGAGAGTTGACATGTTCCAGTAAGAGCTATTAGCAGAGCCATTTATGTTGATTTAATGTCTGGGAGACCACTGGATCTTTTAATCTACTGAAACAAGTAATACTATATTTAGCCTCATATTTTTCCTCCTTGTTTAATGTAAAAATCGCCTACAAAGAAAATCAAAATGAATTATCAAATGTCTTTTAAAATATCAGTTTTAGGAAAGTGAGCTCATGAAGAGCTAACTAACAGTCCCCGGGTATTATTTCATCAGGATTTCCCTTTAATGTGGAAAGATTTAAGCTGTTGAATGAGTGCAAAATTATGTAAGAAGGTGATAGTCTCCTATATTATATGAAGTTAACAAATTACCAGAAAATGTTGTATATTATCAGAAGTAAAGTTTGGAGGCAATAATAAATTTAAATCATTTCCCAGAGCAAAACTGGCAGAATAAAATTCTACTAACTATGAGGAAAAGGCTACATACAGCCCAAAGAGAGTAGGTATGTCATAGATATTGCACGCAAAATTACACTGTGATATGCTATAGTCTATGATTTCACTTTGTTAATGAGTGGACAATACTAAAACATATTCAAATTTTTCATGTACAAAGGACAGGATTTATGATAAGCAGGACACCACAGAATGGTGAATAACAAAGAAAAACGTAAGGGCACAAAAGAAGGGCACATTGTGATTGAAATTCTCACATTCCGGTGCCTCACCTTTGGAAAGGCTATTTCAGAGAAATTGGTACCAACTGATAACTATATTGTAGGAGACAGGAAGAAACCTTTTTCCTCTACCCTTCTAGGTTCTCTGGTGGGAGCCTCATAAACTAGGCTGACAAAAGACAGATTAACAGGAGAAAAACAAACAGAAGTTTATTAACCTATGCATCACACATACACAGGGAAGAACTTAGGAATGAGTAACTCAGAGGGGTGGTTAAAACTTGGGCTTTCTTTTAGCAAAAGAACAATAAAATTTTAGATAAAGGACAAATCAAAGGAAAAAGACAGTTTCAAGCACGGCAAATTGTGGGAAGACAAATACATGGGGGAAACTAATGGAAGATGAAGGCTAGTTAGCAAGATTTGTTATATAGATTCTTCTGGTGCTTTCTCTGGGATGATAAGGACCTAGAGTTCTCTCTGGTGATTAATTTCTATCCTTTCTGGTAGAGTGGGGAGGGGGATACCTTTAAAAATTTACGTCCTCCTTTTACAGAAATAGGGGAAGGGCAGAGAGCTTTTCTTGTGTCTGCTTTTTCTCAACTGGCTTTAGCTCAGAATATTCAGTATGCCAAAGTGGCATATTTGGAGGTGGCATATTCTACTACTCTTCAGTACCTTATCATTCTCAAAATTCCCTAAATTCTCTCTTGGTGGTTGGCTAAGGAAAGTTCTTAGTGACCCATAAAGAGTCAATCCACTACTGCTTGCTTTGAGGATGTCATGCAGCAGATGATGGACTGGAGATAAGCAGATTTGTAATTTATCTTGGGAGACACAATGACCCTTTTCAGCAAGTTTTTCTAGAAGATAAAGAGATTCTTCTGCTAAAAGAAGATTTACCACACCAATTGTGGGCATTTAATCTGCGGCTTGTGCACCTGTACAGAGATTTTCATTCCTCTCCCTTAGCCACCCCGCCCCTTGGGCTCAGTTGTGGTTTTAGACCCACCTTTGCATGTGGGCCACCCACAGGAGTCTGCTCCCGAGGCTTCCCTGGAGCACTGAGGTCTGCCCCTGTAAGGACAGGGTGCAGAGGTGGCATGGCTGCCAGGGTTCTGGGAGCCCCAGCAGTGACAGGAATGTGGAGGAATCAGCAACTGTGAGAGATCCGGTCCTGTTGGTGACGAGGTGCATGGGGAATCTGGAGTCTACGGGAGTGAGAGATCCAGCCCTAGTGGGAGCCTTTCCTAGAGCCCAGCAGCCAGCATGAGAGGATCCATAATTTACATTTAGATTTTGCATCATTTATATACTGAATTCCAAATTTATCTCAAGACCAAATCTCTCCTTACAGTGCCATTTCAAATGATTTGTTGAATAATTGAATGATGTTTGCATCTCATTACTCCGAAGTCAACCTTTCAAAAACTGTCTCATAAAATGAAAAAAATCTTGGACTTTGAAGGGATCCCTATTTAAGATAAGGAATCATCTCCCAAATTATTGTCTTTCAAATCCCCAATGGAGCTCTTTATATTATTGAGGGTTTCACAATCATTTTAACATTTTAACTAAATTAACGAACCTTATATTTTATAGTACTTTATGTTTTGTTTTATTATCCACAAAAAATCAGTTGCAATATCTGATTGAATATTTATGTTCACTCACAGTCCATTCTGAACAAAAGGCAAATGACATTATAGGGAGATAAAGGTATGAATGTTCAAAGACAAAGAGAGTAGAAAAGACATCAGAAAGAAAGATCCTTGAATGATGGATAGCAGTACAAAGTAACAGATAGGTATAAGCTGAAAGACTGTGGTCTGCACATCCAGACACCATGAACTTAATTTGCACCAGAGAGTTAGGGGATTAAAATGTTAGGTCCCCTGCACATGAGAGTTTGGGTGGGACTTTGTTAAAAGTCATTATAAAAAGCAGTTTAAACATAGATCTACTTCCACACCCTGTACCGAGAGAGTTGATTACCTTTCATGATCTCAGAAGACAGTAAATATATTGCCTGGAAAATGTGTGCAAGGGAGTACTTAGGTCTAGCACTGCCTGACTAGCTGGTTAGGATGTCATATGAAAACAGGAATTATGTAAAAGCATGGTATCCCAAAAGGGAGTTAGACTGGGAAACCCTCTCATCTGAATGTTGTTCTTTTCCTACACGATACAGTTTCTTCTGTAACAGAAAGACTGTAGTAAAATCCTGAAGAGGAAACAACAGAGGATGAGAAGAATGAAAGGAATTAGCATTGAATGATTTTCTAAGTGTTACACAAGTGTTATCTATTAACCATTATATGTGATACTGTATACCTTTGTAGAGTATGATAGAAGAGCTAAACTGCTGAGCTACTGGAATCAGAGTGCCATCTCTAAGAGTTTTGATTTTTCTACAAGACACACTACTAGCCTGCAGATTTTATGTTAAGCCTGATTCCATACCTCAAGGGGTTTTAAGTTCTCCAATTCTACTTAGCAGTGAGAGTGTTGCCTGGAATGCTGATGGCTTCTGCTTTTCCACACTTCCCAGGGAGCGGAAGCTTCTTTCCTGGGGTAACTGCCCAGCTCAAAATAAAGACCTATAAATACTAATATAGAGTTTCCCAGGGAAATGACTGGATCCTGACAAATCACAGTAATCTTAACATACCACCTTGTACCTTACATAAGCCAAAAATTTATGATCAGCTTTTAAGTGCTTTACTCTTAAATATGAAGGGACAGCCAAGAAGTACCATATATTTGTGGAAAGGGTCTATAATGATGATTTATGTGGGAAAATCATTAGCAGATTTAGGGCAAGAAGGAATGTTTGAAGAGTGGATGGGGCATTAAATAATTCCTTGGTAGCATACAAATGTGTTTATAAAAGAATTTACTAATAGTCCAAGCCTTGTTAAGAGCCATTTTAGATTGCTGATCAAGAATCTGTGGTAATATCCAAGGTGAGTTATTTTTCTCTAGCAAAACCTAGCTACTCATCAGCAGGTCCTACTAGTTTATATATGATTGGCATTGATATATTTTAAATATGATTAATGAATAAGTTTCCCAGGTCATTATAGTTTAAGTAAACTATACTCTCTGATTGTACATTATATCATATGTCATATTCACTATGGCTATAGGTCTTATGTATACAGAGTATTTTCAATTATATCTATTTATTTGCTCTTCATTAATACAAAACTTATTTTTTCCCATCTGTCTACGATGCATTGTAGAGAAGAGTAGGATCTATGGATTGATTTATGTCTCCCCAAGAGATATCTTGAAGTCCTAACTTCTGGTATATGTGAATGTTGTCTTATTTGGAAGTAGGGTCATCTTAAGGTGAAGTCATACTGGATTAGTGTGGGCACCTGAATCTAATGACTGGTATCCTTATAAGAAAGAAATCTACAGATTCAAAGACACAGGGAGAATGCCATGTGTCCTTGGAAGCAGAGATTGGAATGATGTGTCTGGACGACAAGAACTGTAGGTAACTGTCAAAAGCTAGGAAGAAACAAGGAAATAACCTCCCTAGAGCCTTCAGAAAGAGCCTGGCCTTGCTGTTACTTTGATTTTGGATTTCTAGCCTCCAGAACTGTGAGAAAATAAATTTCTGTCATTTTAAACTGACCAGTTTGTGGTACTTTGCTGTGGCAGCCTTAGGAAATTAATAGGCTTGAGTAAATCTAATTTGCAGGAGTCAGTTTACTGTGAATTCCATCTCAGTGTCAGTAACTTCCAGAGTATGAATGTGGGTCTGAGATATATATTTTAGGCCCACCATTCCAAACTAGCCTTACTAACTTATTAGCTTTATTTTGCTGCTGTCTTGCCCCCTAACCACATGCTTTAAGTTTTCTTTCTTTACTTGATTTTTTTCATTAGAGTGGAGGATTACAGAGGTTTTTCTTGGGACTGGTATTTATTTCATTATCTTTATTCACTTTTAAGATAATTTAAAGATGTTTGAAGAGCAGTGTCTTTATTAAACCCAAAGCATTGTCTTTAAAACCACAGATTTTGGGATGATAATACCTTAGTATATATTATAACCCTGACAAATACTATTTGAACAATTTACCTAGTGCTCCAAACTCTGTTTCATCACCTGCAAAATGAAGATAAGAATAGTAATTCATAGGACTGTAAGAATTAAATGTGTTAATAATCAGGTGAAGGGCTTCAAACAGCTCCAGGAAACATAAGTCAACATGAATTAGCTGTTATTTTTTAAAAGGTGACACTTCCATTTCCTCAGGATGTCTTTCTTTTACACTGAGTGACATACAACCATCTCTGCCCCATGATTTATTAGACTCCCTTGATGTAATAAATGATTTATGGTGAACTGTTTAATAGTGAAAAACCTTTTAAGGTTTTGCTATAATGTAAGTTTGATGAGGTTTCTAGAGTTAGAATAGCATGTAAATATATACTTTTTTAACACTTGGAAATAATTTTTTTAAAGTTAGACTAATTTTTTTTCAAATCACTATTTTTGTATCAAATATCTTGATATGTCTGCTATAGTGACTCATTTATTGCTAATTTAGAAAATATTTAATGACCTGTGGTGGATTAAACCATCAAGTTGAAGAGGATCACTGTTTCAATAGTAAACTCTATCACACAAAATGTTGTTTTTATGTGTCATCAGAACAAAAAAATGTGAAATATTTGAGAAAATTAATTTCTATTGGTCACCATGTGCTCACACAAAGGATAAAGATAAAAATCTTCTTTTATATTTTACCAATTTTGTATTTTTTTCACTGAACCACAATGTTTCTGAAACATTAATTGTTATAAATTACATATTATATTTTTCAAACGGGTTATCTCAAATATGAGTGGGCACCTTGATACCAATTACAAGTTTAAATTTATGAAATTAAATCTGTAATTTTTCCAAGTAAGAGAGATCTGAGTGTACTATATTTTTAGACGCAAGAATATTACAAGTAAATTAAATTTAATTTAGATAAATGGGCTCAGTTTGGAAGAAGTACTCCCAAGAAGGAGAGTAAATTGTGTTCAAAATAACAAAGAAGCTAGGATAAATAGAATGAATTTTATTTCCAAATATTATTAAGAATTATTACTGTCATTTGATCATGATAGAGATATGTATAATTAATAGAAAAAATACAATTTAAAGTGGTCAAGTCTTTTTAACTGGAAAGGTAATTGACTAAACAATGTTTTTATTATATTTCCCAAGCCTCTATTCCATAGTACTTTTGTTGGACTACTTTGATATAATTTGTAAGTTTAGTTTCCATTTTACTTAAATCATTCATTCAGTATACATTTCGAATGTCTATTATAGCCTGATAGAAATAATCAAGTATTATATGTTTACAACTGAGTCCCCTCATAAATATTTAAACATTTTAGAACTCTGAAAGATACATTATATTTGTTTAGTGTAAGAATAGAAGATTAAGAATACAAAACTGTAGATCTGACTGTAATAAACCTGATTAAATAACAAGCAGGTTATAAGTGAGAAAATTAGTTCCTTCTATATAAATTTACACATATATTTAATGAGAAAATAATTTGACTAAAACAACAGTTGTACAGTATCTGCTCTTTAAATAAGAGAAAATGGCCATAGCTAAGAGCAGAAGAAGGTAAGATAAAATATTTACTGTGGTATCTCCATCTATCTTTAATGACATGAGAAAAAGATAAATCAAAGGTAGTCAACCTGAAGCCTTTTATTAACAAAGATTTATAATAGTAGTAACAAAAATTTAAATTTAATTGTAATATAGGTGTTAGGCCTTTGGCTTTCAAAATGTACCTAATTTAATGTAAAATAATGAAGATAGGTAAACTGAGATTCAGAAGTACTGGTTCAAATTTTCAAAGCAATTGAATCTCAATAAAAACCTTCAACTTTTCAGTTCAGTGTTCTTTCCAAAATACCAATTTCCAGAGAAATAAGAAAGAACAGCCAGAGGATATGATTTGATTATCACAAGATGTGATGTTAGTAATCAAAACTTGTTAGTTTTTCTAAATACATAAAACCACAGAAAATACTAACTTTATTTTATGTTTCACAATTGTATCATTTCCTAAACTACTAGTGAAATGATAATTTTCTTTTTCTTTTCCCTTTGAGTTGACAACTCAACTCAACTATTGTATTGACAATGCAATAGTAACGTGCTTTCAGCATTTGTTAATCATTTATCCATTCATTTATTTATCAAACATTTATTGAGTCCATAGATATTAATGGAAATCTAAGGTCCCTTCCAAGTGGGAAATATTACCAAATTTTAAAAGCATTTGGTAATTTCTTTCAGTCATATCTGTGTTTATGAGGCATCATGATATAATTAGCTGTTAACAATTGTAATAACAGCATTTTCAGTAAACATGTTTAAAAAAACCATTATACACTAACATTTTTACCTTTCAAATATCATGAATTTTGAAAATGTCAACACACACACGCACACACACACCAATATAATCATTTATAATTCCACACCCAGAAAACATCAATGTTAAAATTTTGGTGTATACTAATTCCAGTCCTTACTTCTACCCATTTACAAGTGTAGTTTATTTTTAAGATGAATTGACTCACAATGAGAAGTAGAAGTATAGAGTGATTAGAATCAAGGGCTCCTGAGCTAAGGAGTGCTAAACCAGCTCTGCTACTTTCTTCCTCAGCAACCTGGGGACTTATAATTATTTTATCTCACTGTGTCTTATTTTTCTTATCTGGAAAATGGAAAAAAATAATATAATCAATCACATAGAATTTTGTAAATATTCAATTAATTAAAATATGGAACACTTAGAATAGTGCCTGACAAATATAGTAATAATCTGTGTTAGCCATTATCACCACTAATGTATTACCTGTCTGGTAACCTCCTTTTCACCTAATAGCTATATAGAACAGTAAGTGCATTGAAATTATTCTCCACTTCATTCTGATGACTGAAAATAGTATTAGTCAAGATATTTTTGGCTAACTGAACTTGTAATACTGCATGCAATGGTTATGTCATTGTATGTTTAAACAGTCCTCAGTAGTGGATCCCTAGACACTACTCCCCTCTTCCCTACCTATTTATGCCTATATTTGACAATTATTTTTATTTTTAAATGCAAAACAAAACAAAACACCTCAATTCAAATTAAATTAAACTGTATTGAGCCTTCATTGGCCAAATCACCAAACCCCAAGAAAAGTACAGATGTGGGCTTCGAGAAAACTATAGATATGAAAAGATTTTGAATGCTATCTCTTTCTCTTTGCCTCTGTCTCTGTGTTTTGCTTTTTCTTTCTTTTTGTTCCTTTTCTTTAATTGGCATCTTTCTTTCTCTGGCTGTAACAAAGAGTTTGAGATCATGATCACAGAGAAAAAAATATTAAAATTATCTGTCTTCCAAAGTTGTACACCACACCCTGGAATATGAAGATAATGTGAAAGTGCTGTCAAACTGGGATGTTCTGCTTTGTATTTAAACTTAAGGGTCATAAACTTCACCAATTTCTCTGCCTTATTCCAGTCAGGGAAAGAAGCATAACCTGCCATCTGGTGGAAGTGAGGTTAATGATTTCAGGAGGAAGCAAGGAATGTTTACACAAGGGTAGAAAACCCCAATGCTTACTGGAAACCTACAGGCAAATAAGTAAATTGCACAAATAGATCCTGAAATGAGGCAAATTAAGGACTACTTATGTTATTAGAGGGCATGCCTCATTTGTTGCCTTGTGTTGCTATGTATTACTTTTTCAAGAGAAGCTTGAAATCTGAAATAAAATTAGACATCTGATTTTAAACTTGGGTAACTATAAGCAACAGCAACAAACTATTTAAAAAAACATTTGAATATCAAATTCAGCCCAAGGACCATGATTTTTGCTTCCTAGTTTTAAAGAGGAAACTTGCAAGTTCCTTTTATTTCAGTAACAGCAATTCTAAATGTTTTAGCATGCATTTATTGAGATGCTTGGGGTAACCAGAGTAGATTTGAATCTTCAATCTTTTTTTTTTTCTTTCGATCATAGTATAAACATAGTTAAGATTTTGAACCTCATGTTCCTCATGCAAACTAAAAGTCTACAATCTACTTTACTGATATGAGGATACACTGAAATAATACATATTAAGCACCAGAACAATAGGAAGATCTTAAAAAAACAGTTTAGTTCTTTGCCTCACAATTTTTTTCTAAAAACTCTGTTACAAAAATAAGAAGTTTAAGGGAAACCCCCCCCTCAAAAAAAATAGAAGGACCAAAGCTGAGAAAAATATTTGCTCTTAAATATATATTTACATGCTACAATCAGAAGTATGTTAATATCAAAAAAAAAATAATGCCTATCAATTGATAATTATGAAAAAATAGGTTAACATTACTTATAAAGATTCTATGAAGAGATACAGTCTAACTATAAACAACAGAATAATTGGCGTGAATAGTGCAGTACAGAACTTAAGAGGTGTAAAAGATCAAAACAAAACTAGAGAGAATGAGACTGTTTTAATTAATAATTTCTGTTAGTTTTTCTTGAGTGTTCTCAGCTGAGAATCAAGTTTTTGGTGTAAATTTATCTCATATCCATGACTGTACATTTCTAGTGTAATAAAACCAACCATGTTTGATTCCAAGTACTCGGCAAATTTTAAGAAAAGCTTTGCAGAGCAAAGCAGTATCATAAGCAGGATGGCAACCACAATATTTGTTAAATTGGGTTCAGGGGGGTTATTTATTCCATCTGTTATTTCAACTAAACTGCATTTCTGCCTTGAAAGTGTTTCATGAGACTCCAGTGAATGACGAGCATTTGTGATTCATTTTAGTACTAGAATATTCCAGAATAATTGGCTTTTAGTGGAGAGCTCCCATCATGAGCCAAGTTTTAAAATATGCTATTTTGCTGAATTTTGTGGCCATGGAGGGATACTTTAAAAGGTTATTATACTGGCATGTGCTGCTACTAAAATGTGATTTTACAGTTATTAGCCCTGAAAGGATCCTTTCAGAATATAAAATAAATAACAGCACAGCCCTAGACAGAGAGATTTCTCTTATATTCTTGTCCACTACAGAGCTATTAAACTATGGCTTTGTACATATGTGACATTTTCAAAAATGGCATAATTAAGCTTTTTAAATGATTAATCTAAAATTAATTTAATAATTTTTTCATTACGGATACAAAATAAATGATAAGGGAATTCCATGACAAAAGTCATGATCAACACATTACACACCAAAAATAATTAAATGTACTATATATTGGGATTAAAAACTGCAAGAAAAGATAGTTCTTAGTTAATTTAGAATGAATTACCAATGTGTATTCCTAATCAGGAGACTACATTGGTAAGAAAATTAAGTACATGAGTATTGAGTACTGATTAATCTCCAAAAGTGTAGAGATAAATTTTTAAAAAAATATAAAGTGATTATATAAAATTAATCAATACACAAGTTTTAAAAATGTTTTTACATTATTTATTTGTTTGTTTGTTTTCACTGATGATGCTTGATTGTCTCAAGTGCCTTATTATTTAACTAGCTGAAGAGTTAGACCTGGATGGGGAAACAGATTTAGTTTCCATAATTTATTCAAACTACATAAACAACAATAAAAATCACAATAATCATCAGTTCAAAATGCTAAAGAGGACTTCCCTGGTGGCGCAGTGGTTAAGAGTCCGCCTGCCAATGCAGAGGACAGGGGTTCAATCCCTGGTCAGGGAAGATCCCACATGCCACGAAGCAACTAAGCCCGTGCACCACGATTACTGAGCCTGCGCTCTAGAGCCCGCAAGCCACAACTACTGAGCCTGTGTGCCACAACTACTGAAGCCCGCGTGCCTAGAGCCCGTGCTCCTCAACAAGAGAAGCCACCGCAGTGAGAGGCCCATGCACCACAGCAAAGAGTAGACTCCGCTCGCCGCAGCTAGAGAAAGCCCACGGGCAGCAAAGACCCAACGCAGCCAAAAATTAAAAAAAAAAAAAAAATGATAAAGAGATTTCAGGTGACTTGAAGACTGAAAATTTTTCATTTGTCCACTGTGGACATTAAGAGTTATCTTTATGTGCTAGGCCTGCTGCTACAAATTAACAGACCTGGTGGCTTAACCAACTGAAATTTGTTTTTGTCTAGCTCTGGAGTCTAAAAGTCTGAGAACAAAGTATGGGCAAAGGTGATTTTTTTCTGAGGCTTTTCTTCTTGGCTTATAGATGGCCATCTTCTCTGTCTTTACATTATCTTCCCTCTGTATGTGTCTGTGTCCTGATCTCTTCTTATAAAGATATCTATCATATTGGATTAGAGCCCACCCTAATGACAGCATTTAACTGAATTACCTCTTTAAAGACCTTATCTTCAAATACAGTCACATTCTGAGGTGTGAGTTAGAACTTCAGCTTATGAATTTAGGGGAGAGAGACACAAGCCCACAGTAATAGATAAATGTAATGAGATAGAGTTTGACAGACTCATAAGGTAAATTGCATTGTGTTGAATACTGATGAATGAAACAGATTAAATATTATAGGTACTGAATGTAAACTACCTTTTGGAAGAGCTTTAATTATTAGTATTAGCAAAATAAGGTAGAAGAGATGTACAAGTTCAAGGAAGGAAAACTGCTTATATAGACACAAATCTTGGGCATTTCTAGCTGTAGATGGATACCTTCATACACTAGGATGAAGTGACACTTGGGGGATCAATGTATCTGGCTTTCCAAGTGACCACCCAGAGGTCAAATGGTGCCACCAGGAAGTGAGAGGCAGGAGTCTTCCGTGGAGAAAAGTTTGACCTACATGAAACAGAAGATGGGAGTAAATAAGATTGATAAATCCCATTTTATTTCACCTTTCTTGGATGATCCTACTGATTGCTACTTTTTCTTGTTCTGCTGAATAAGTCTCATGTGTCAAGAGAATAGAGGATATATTGGTATTAAGTAAAAGAAAAACTAAAGGAAAATATCCAGGAAGGTTCCTTAGGAAGCAAGTATTAGATTTCCCAGAGGGTACAAGACTAGAGATCTAACTCAGTACTGGTCTCACATCAATTTTATTAATATGAATTAAATATTAAATTTCAGCCATATAAATATCTTGTTAAGGTGTATTGCATAGTAGGCATATTTGCAACTTTATAAATTTATATAATATACAACTGTTCTATCACTACATATTCTTTGAAAACAATTTTCAAAGGTAAAAACATCTTATGAGTGTATAATATCTTATTTAACAAATACTGGCATTTTGATTACTTATTGCTATTTTAATAAAACTGCAATTAAGTTTTTTGTACATCAATATTTTTACATATTTCAAAAAATCCTTTTAACATATTTTACCATGAAAATATCCCTGTCAATTTCTTAATAGATGAAAAATTTAATCTAATTTTTTGAATTGATTTAACATTTTCAGTAGTTTTTTACTCTTGTATTTCTGTCTTTCTAAATTTTTATATTGCCTGATTTTTAAAAGAGAATTTCATTTTGTTTTAAATGAAAGTCACTATTTTAAAGTATAAAATTAAAATATTATATTGGTAACAATTATTATATCCTAATACAAAGAGATTTAAATTTCACCAATACATGCTGGTTTTTACATGCCCAAAAATACAGTTATAATTAATTCCTGAAAATTATTTTCATTTACATATGACCAAAGAAGTTAAACAGCTGTGTAATGCAAGCTTCTTCTTGTTTACCAGAGTAAATGTCCATGAAAAAGTCCTACATAAATTGTCTATTATTGAAGTGAATCATTTATGTTTTTTAATTGTTTCTGGACTATTGAAATTAAAAGATAACGAGTTAATTTTCTTTTGGAAGATGTCAGTGTATATTTACATTAAAGTGGTAAATTAAATAGTGGTTTAGTTCACTGTTTAAAAGGAAAATAATAATCATACATTCAAAAACTCATATACTTTATATCATTGTGCTAGTTTTGCATTGTTGCTATAACAAATTACCACAAGTTTAAGGGCTTAAGTCCAAACTTTCATCTAAATCTTTGCAGCTCAAAAGTCCAAAATCTCACCATCTAAGTTATCTAAAGTAGATATAGGTGAGGTTCTGTGAGTAATCAGTTTTGGGGAAAAAAATCCTTTACATCTTTGAACCTGTGAAAATCAAGCAAAAAGAAATCTGCTCCCAAAATACAGTAGTGGGACAATAATAGGATATCAGTTTTAGACATTCCCGTTTGAAAAAAGAGATCATGAAAGGAAAAAAGAATCACTGGTTCCAATCAATTTCAAAATTCATATAGAATAAACAATATTATGTTTCAAGACTTGAGAATTACCCTGTGTCCCCTGGGCTCCCATCTCTACCCAACCCAAGATGTCATCCTTCTTTTCTTCGTGAAGGTTGTGTTTTATGTGTTTGTAACTAAATAGGTTTATCAGACTGTTTTCTGCCTTTAGAATATTTGAAGTCCAGCAGTCTTCTTTCATTTCATGCTCTTTCTGAGCTTTCCGGTCCAAGTTAGCAGTTTTCCTGTCATTTTAACTTTCTCAAGGACATTGTCAGTCTCCCATGTATGTCATGGTATGTTCCAGAGATGCACTCAGTTATACTAAAAGCTACTGCACAGGTCTTTCTTAGATAATCCCATCTCCATTTTTTTGGCTACCAATGAGATGGCTGAAGATATCCATGAGTGAGATGCCTAATCTGTTCAAAGAGCCCCCTCCATGTGACTGAATATCATGAACCTTTATGTCTTCCAAGGCACTAGCAAAAGGTTACCTAGCCACATCTTTTGCTTTCTTCCCAGATAATGCTTTTCTGATAGCAAATTTCCTACTTTTACTGACTTTTGCACTCTGGATGGACCAAGAATTTCCTAAATCATTATGTCCCAGTTTATTTTTGCTTAACAGTTATCTCAAAATGAGTTCTTCCCTATAACATTTTACTATAAGCAGCATGAAAAAGAGAGGAGGTCACTTCATTTAGAAATCTCATCAGCTAAATATCCAAGTTCATCATTTACAATTCTGTTTTCCACATAACTGTAGGAAAAAATTCTACAGAGCTTTCTGAAAATATATGACAAGCATGCTCTTTCCTTCCGTTTTCAATAACATGTTCCTCATTACTTTCTGAGCCTTTGCCAACAGCCTTTTTAACATCCATATTTCTACCAACAGTCTGTTTATGATGATTTAGATATTCTCTAAGATTATATATCTCTGGTATTGTCCTCATTTTCTTTTGAGTCTTCACTAGCAGAGTTGATAATAACCATATTTTTACTAACAGTTAAGGGCAAACTAGGCTTCTCTCATGTTTCTCAAAATTCTTCCAATTTCTTCCTATTGACCAATCCCAAAGCTACTTCACATTTCAGTTATTTGTTAGAGCAGCACCCATCTTATGATACTAAAATTTGTAATAGTTTTTTACTGCTGCTGTAGTATATTACCACAAAATTGTTGACTTAAAAAAGCACAAATTTATTATCTTACATTTCTGTAAGATAATAAATCAAGATGCTGCCAGGGCTGTATTCCTTCTGAATGCTCTAGGGGAGAATATATCAATATTTCCTTGCCTTCTTCTGCTTCAAGGGGCCACCTGCATTCCTTGTCTTCTGGCCCCTTCTTCATCTTCAAAGGCAGCAGTATAACATCTTCAAATCTCCATTTGTCTTTGACCTCTGCTCCATCAATGCAATCCTCACTCTGATACTCTTCTCTTCCTCCTATAAGGACTATCGTGATTACATTGGGTCTTCCCAGATAATCCAGTATAATCTTTCTATTTCAATATCCATAATAATTTTATCTGCAAAGTCCCTTTTCCTATATAATGTAACACAGTCACAGGATTAATGTTGGGACATTGGGTGGATGGGCATTATTCTGTCCATTACAATCAATCAATAAATAGATTTCGGATCCAAACTTGTGAGGACTGGATAGAATGTGAAATCACCTTACAAATGAATGTTTATCCAAATTTTTTCCCATCAGGCTTTTAAATATATCAAGCTTGTAAGTATTTACTTTTTGAGCACCAGTTTGTGCAATTATATTATTCCTGCCTCAGATATTTCTATTCAGATTAAAATATGAAATTAATATGTGATAGAACTGAGCTACTTCAGTTTGACCGGTATAAGAAGATTGTTAACAAGTTAAATGTTCTTTGTGGATCAATAAACCATTTGAATCTTCATGATTTAACTAAACTTCATTAAACATAATGTATTAAACATAAAAAAGTACGATATAAATTACTATGAATTCATTGGCAAAAAATGTTAATTTAATAATGTGTAGTTTTGGAATTTAGCAAAATTTAGCTTCTGTAACAATGTATCTAACTTTTTTCTTTAATTTAACATAATATTTAGAATACAATGTAGATTCAAATTGAACTACAGTGACAGAGATAATAATACTGAACGAGATCAGACTCAGAGCCTAATTTTTATTACTGGTGGCACTATTGTTAATTTAATATGTAATAATAAGTCCGGAAATCATTACAATTTTAGTAAAAGTTGATTTATCTTCATTCATTTTTAAGAAATATGCATATGAAATAATCACTGGGCCAAGACATGAGTTATACTAATAAGAGCAATTATTTTTATTTCATTAAGAAATTCTGGAGTTAAAGCTATTCCAAAAAGCTTTTAAAAATTTAACTTCATGTTCTCCAGGGTTGTATAACTCTATTACGGAAAATATATTCCTCAGAGAATATACACTTTTTCTATACTCATATACTATCTTTCAAGGAAATAATCTTAAAAAATAAATCAAAAGAAAAAACATAATGTCCTTAGCTTTTCACAGACTCCAGCTGCTAATATTTTGACAAAGCTCTATTTTCAAATATATGTCAACCAGATAATTTACCCATTATGCTGGACTTTCACTACTTCATTGATAGTCTCCGTAATATATGAATCAAAATAATACCAACTTCTATGACTAATTTATTTTAATATGCTGGTATCATCAGTGAAAAGCTCCCTATCAATTTTGTTTTACATAGTTGAAGATGTTTTACAAAAAAACAAATTAAAAAAAATCAGATAAATTTTAAATTTCTGATATGATTTTTGCATTTTTATTAAGTTAATTAATACATTTGTCTTTAAACAAATAATATTTAATAAATTCATTTATTTTCATTTTTGTTTGGTTAAGACGTTTAAATTTTGATGAGTTAAAAAGTCTTGCTAGGACTTTCGTTGTAGCCAGAATAAAGTAACAGGGACTGTATTTAACCCATGCTAAATGAAAATTAGAACACTGGACAAAGTATGTAAAAAATGTTTTTCAATGCAGAACAGTGCTCTCTGAGAGAAATTGGACCAACAAGAAGCCAAGCCATTGACTCAATGACTAAAAATCTTTTGGGGCAGCAGCACAGGGAGGGAGACCACACATAAAGCTTAATTGAGCAGATAAAGTTCATAGTACAGTGAAGCTTAGGCTAGAATTTGCAGGGTGCAGTACTGGAAAGAGGAGTAAGAGGAGAGAGAGGGAACGAAGGAGGGAGGGAAGGAGGGAGGGAGGGAGGGAGAGAGGGAGAGAGAGAGAGAGAGAGAGAGAGAGTAAGCATGCATTCCAGAGGTCTGTAAAAGTGCCCCCTTGAGTTTTTGGCTGTTATTGATTTGCACATGTAGGAAAGCCACTACCTGAAGCCAAGGAGAGAATTACTAGAAAGGAGTTGCAGCAATATCCCTGGTGCTCACAAAGGGAATAATTTTGTTGCAACAAACCAGAGTGGAAAGACCTCAAAATACATGAGCATCACATAGAGTTCTGAGAAGGATATTGCCTCAATAGTAGAGCCAAATATGCCCTAAAGATTGTTCTAGACAAATCATGTTTAAAAGTAAGCTTCAAAAGATTACACTGATTCTAAATAAAACTAACTGTGCCTCAGAACAAGAATATCCAGAATTATTTAAAGGAAAAACTCTTCTAGCTTCTGACAACATAAAGTTCAGTATGTCGGGCTCTTAATTAAAAATTAGCCAGTGTACAAAAACAAAACCCACAAAATTCAACCCACAACAAGGAGAAAATTTCATCAATAGGAACAGATTTAAATTACAGGAATCTTAGAATAACTTGACTGCTAAAATAACTATACTCCATAGATTTAAGGTAATAGAAGGCATGATCATGATGAGATGTGGAAGACATGAAAAAGACCCAGTGGAACTTCTAGAGATGAAATATATATCTGAGATTAAAAATCAATGGCTAAATTTAACAGCCAATTAAGACATTGCAGAATGAAAGATCAGTGAACTTGAAGTCACAGCAATATAATCTGTCCAAAATAAAAAAGGAAAAGAGAAGAAAGCATTTGAATATTAAATTTAGGAAGATTGGCATTAGAATAAAATCTACATCTTTTTGGCACTTTCAGAGTCTCTAATAATTATCAACTTTTATAAAAAGATATGTAAAACTGAGAATAGGTGATGTAACTTAATAAAATATTTTATTGAGTAATTTATTACCCATTTGGATTAATTTAAAATATGAAAATCTCATGCTCTTGAAATTATTGATGGCTCATGTTTAATGAAACTTATGTTTATCATTGGGAGTATACTAAGCTTCAATATTAAAAACTAATTTTAAACCTAAGCATTATATATGAATGAAAGCAAAAGTGCATTCCATGACCAAACTTAATTGATTTCAGTTGTATACCTGATTAAATAGGACTCTAATCCTCATAATTTTCTTACAGAAATTGTCTTTGTTTTTTTATTAGTAATAAACAGGTTTTATTTAATATGAGATATTAATGAAATTATGAAATTTTGATAAGGAAAATATCAATACGCTACTTTATTTTTATGATGATTCACAATAAAAGTGACCATCAACAAAAAATCTATATAAACATTTTTGCTTGACATCCTATGTTTGTCTCTCTGTATCTATTCTTTACCATTCTCTGAACTAGTCTAGCCCTGGGAAACTGATCTCTGTGGATTCAATCAACAGGTTTTATGCTCTGGCTTGCTGATCAGTTTGTCAGTACATAGCCACTTATGGTGACTGGATGGAGGTCATTATATTAACCCTCTTGTCTTCTCTCTTTGAAGACCTGAGGTTGACTCTCTTGCTCGCCTCGCTACATCCAGATTCTGGGAAGCTCTCCCTTCCTTTGTACAATCAGACTTAAGAATGGAGACAGCTTACTTGCTACTAGTTTGAGGTTACTTAACTATCCTTTGTGCTCCCCTTATCCCATCTTATAAGTTGGACTTTTGTAAGTAAACATTCTTTTAATTATTTTACCTTGAAATTGACTTGTTTCCTAATTGACATATATTTTTAACTAATTTTGGCAACATTTTGATGAGTAGTGGTAATTCATTTACCTTTTCCTTTATAAATAATTATACACAGTAGAAAGAAATTTGATGAACCTTTCATGAAAGTGAAATATCTTAAAGCTCATTTTTACACACAAGTACTCATGCCATTCATTTTACTTAAGTTCACATATTATATTTGTATATATTACAATCTATATTAAAGGTTGCATATACTTCACATTTATTTTATACAAAGAATCAATTTGGAATTTTTACTAATAAGCTAAATTTTGCCTTTGTTTTAAAATTCTTTCATGCCATTTGTTATTATATTTTGGATTAATTTAGACAGAGATTTTCTAGAAATACTCTGGTAAAAAATTTTAAATCAACAGAAGTATAATTGATTCATTACTTAATTTAGTTATTCTATAAGCACTTATTGAATAGGCTTCTCTATTAATTAACTACTGTTATATAACAAAATACACCCAAACTCAGGAACTTAAAATAAAAAAAAAAAAACCTTTATTGTTGCTCAGAAACCAATGTGAGTCTAAAAAAGGATACGAAAATATAAACTACTCCAGTACTGGAAGAGATAGGAAAGTGTTCTCTATGGAGGTTGATATGTGAATGGTAAATATTAAACTAAAAAGTGAAATAAAAATATATTCATTTTTTTAGACCATATAACAAGTCATTTTATAAAATATGCATCAATAAAACAATATGTCATAGAACACATATTTTGATTTTAGAAAAAAGATATTTAGAAAATATATAAGCATACTGAATTAAACCAAAAGGCAAAATTTTAAAGTCAAAAATTTGCAATAAATCATCGTAGGACATTGGTAATAATCATAAGATAAATATTTTGTATGCTAAGAAAGGCACTTTAGTTAGCTTTAGAATTTTGCTCAGGTCCAGTCATATCTAAACATCTTTAAGTAACTTATATTTTTACATGCTTGTCTACATTGGTCAATACTTTCAATATTAGACTGAAGTTAATTTCACAAAGTTGACTAAAGACTAAGTTGACTAAAATGTCTTTTCTCTTAGCTATCAAAAATGGTATGAACAGATCACAGAGGAAAAGCCAGACCTTCAACATCCATGTTGATGGCCAATATTCATTTTAAGCATACATTATTATAAAATTGATTAATATAATATTTCCTGCTGTGAGCACAGATTAGTGAGATATATTAGTTATTTTGAAGATTAAAATAAATATAATGTTATAAGTTGAAAATTACTTTCATGTGACCTTGTTCTTTAATCACACTGACTTGGTTCACATAGAACAATTAATCACAGATTAATTCTAATATGAGATTTTATACTTTATAGTTAGCATAAGGACTCAGTATGAAATTCATTCCTTAATTAAATATTAAAGGTCATGGATGATGCTTAAAGATGATGTTTTAAGGACATGAGTTTACTTATTTTTCTCCTTGAAACTCTAATAAAAATAACCATGGATATGAACAAAATATATATCTATAAGGAAAAAAAATATATAAGAGATCTTATCATATGAGCTCTACTGACAAACTATTGGATATTATCAACCTGATGATTGTTTTATTTCCAGAGAAGATAAAATAGCTTACAGTATAGCTTATCTCCCAGTGAAAAAAATAAAATAATAGAAAATTAAATAATTAAATAAAATAATAGAAAAATGAAGCTTCCAGGTGTCTACTCCTCTGGTGAGACAGGACCAGGAGACACTCTCCTCAGCTCCTTGCCTGGGTGGGCAAGTCAGGCTCTAGGGCTAGCAGAAATCCTCGTTTGAGGGTCCCACCGAGTTCCCCGGTCAGAGTACTGCAGCTGAGTGGAGTGGCTGCTTGGGACTACTGCTCAGATGCTACAAAAAACCTTCTCGGAGTCTGACATTATCACTTTGGGACCGTTGGCCAGCTGCACCTGACTTGGCCACGTGAAGGCACAGACTGTCCCAGTCTCTGAACTGAAGACAACCAACACTATTAGCATATCTCTCACCACTATGAATGCAAGGTATTTAAATGAAGAGTATCAGGAGGAAATTTACAAATCCCAGACTGGCATGTGCAAGTACTGAGGAATGGTGGAAAACTCAATGTATCTGGGTAACCTTTGGAGACAGCTGAGCCAGAGCAAGAGCAAGGCAGTGGCTGACACTCAACTCATAGCCCATCTTCTCCAGCTGTGTGGCTGATAGGGTCTTGGTGCTCCAGGCAGGTGTCAGTCCTGAGACTCTGAGGTGGGAGAAATGAGATCAGGAATTTGGTCCACCAGAGACCTCCCGGCCCCACGTAATATCAATTGGCAAGAGCCCTCCCAGAGATCTCCGTCTCAACACTAAACTCAGACCCACTCAACGACCAGCAAGCTCCAGTGCTGGACACCCATGCCAAACAACTAACAAGACAGGAATAAAACCCCACCCATTAGCAGAAACACTGTCTAAAATCATACTAAGTTCACACACACCCCAAAACACACCACCGGATGCAGTCCTGCCAACCAAAAAGAAAAGATCCAGCCACATCCACCAGAACACAGGCACCAGTTGCCTCCACCAGGAAGCCTACCAAACCTACTGAACCAACCTTACTCAGTGGGTGGGAGACACCAAAACAACAGGAACCACAATCCTGCAGCCTGCAAAAAGGAGACCCAAAACACAGTAAGTTAAGCAAAATGATAAGACAGAGAAATACACAGCAGATGAAGGAGCAAGGTAAAAACCCACCAGACCAAACAAATGGAGAGGAAACAGGTAGTCTACATGAAAAAGAATTCAGAGTAATGATAGTAAAGATGATGCAAAATATTGGAAATACAATGGAGAAAATACAAGAAACGTTTAATAAGGACCTAGAAGAAGTAAAGAGCAAAGAAACAATGATGAACAACACAATAAATGAAGTTAAAAGTTCTGTAGAAGGAATCAATAGCAGAATAACTGAGGAAGAAGAACGGATAAGTGACCTGGAAGATTAAATAGTGGAAATAACTACCACAGAGCAGAAAAAAGAAAAAAAAATGAAAAGAATTGAGGACAGTCTCAGAGACTTCTGGGACAACATTAAACGCACCAACATTCGAATTACAGGGGTCCCAGAAGAAGAGAAAAAGAAAGGGACTGAAAAAATATTTGAACAGATTATAGTTGAAAACTTTCCTAATATGGGAAAGGAAAAAAATCAAGTCCAGGAACCATAGAGAGTCCCATAAAGGATAAATCCAAGTAGAAACATGCCAAGACACATATAAATAAAACTATCAAAAATTCAATACAAAGAAAAAATATTAAAAGCAGCAAGGGAAAAACAACAAATAACATACAAGGGAACCCCCAAAAGGTTAACAGCTGATATTTAAGCAGAAACTCTGCAAGCCAGAAGGGAGTGGCAGGACATACTTAAAGTGATGAAAGGGAAAAACCTACAACCAAGATTACTCTACCCAGCAAGATGTCATTCAGATTTGATGGCGAAATTAAAACTTTTACAGACAAGCAAAAGTTAAGAGAATTCAGCACCACCAAAGCATCTTGGCAACAAATGCTAAAGGAACTTCTCTAGGCAGGAAACACAAGAGAAGGAAAAAACCTACAATAACAAACCCAAAGCAATTAAGAAAATGGTAACAGGAACATACATATCAATAACTACCTTAAATTAAATGGATTCAGTGCTCCAACCAAAAGAAATAGACTGGTTGAATGGATACACAAACAAGACCTGTATATATGCTGTCTACAAGAGACCCACTACAGACCTAGGGACACATACAGACCGAAAGTGAAGGGATGGAAAAGGATATTGCATGCAAGTGGAAATCAAAAGACAGCTGGAGTAGCAATTCTCATATCAGACAAAACAGATTTAAAAATAAAGACTATTATAACAGACAAAGAAGGACACTACACAATGATCAGGGATCAATCCAAGAGGATGACATAACAATTGTAAATATTTATGCACCCAACATAGGAGCACCTCAATACATAAGGCAAATAATAACAACAATAAAAGAGGAAATCGACAGTAACACAATAGTAGCAGGGGACATTAAAACCCTACTTTCACCAATGGACAGATCATTCAAAATGAAAATAAATAAGGAAACAAAGCTTTAAATGACACATTAAACAAGATGGACTTAATTGATATTTACTGGACATTCCATCGAACAAAAACAGAATACACTTTTTTCACAAGTGCTCATGGAATATTCTCCAGGATAGATCATATCTTGGGTCACAAATCAAGCCTTGGTAAATTTAAGAAAATTGAAATCATATCAAATATCTTTTCTGACCACACGTTCTAAGACTAGATATCAACTACAGGAAAAAAACAGTAAAAAATACAAACACATGGGGGCTAAACAGTACACTACTAAATAACCAAGAGATTTGAATAAATCAAAGAGGAAATTAAAAAATACCTAGAAACAAATGACAATGAAAACACAACAACCCAAAACCTATGGAATGCAGCAAAAGCAATTCTAACACGGAAGTTTATAGCAATATAATCCTACCTCAAGAAACAAGACAAATCTGAAATAAACCACCTAAACTTATACCTAAAGCAATTAGAGAAAGAAGAACAAAAAAAAACCCAGGTAGAAGAAGGAAAGAAGTCATAAAGATCAGATCAGAAATAAATGAAAAATAAATGAAGGAAACAATAGCAAAGATCAATTAAGCTAAAAGCTGGTTCTTTGAGAAGATAAACAAAATTGACAAACCATTAGCCAGACTCATCAAGAAAAAAAGGGAGAAAAATCAAATCAATAGAATTAGAAATGAAAAAGTAGAAATAGCAAATGACACTGTAAAAATACAAAGGATCATGAGAGATTACTACAAGCAACTATATGACAATAACATGGACAACCTGGAAGAAATGGACAAATTCTTAGAAAAGCACAACCTTCCAAGATTGAACCAGGAAGAAAGAGAAAAAATGAACAGACCAATCACAAGTAATGAAATTGTAACTGTGATTAAAAATCTTCCAATAAACAAAAGCCCAGGACCATAAGCCTTCACAGGCGAATTCTATCAAACATTTAGAGAAGAGCTAACACTTAACCTTCTCAATCTCTTCCAAAATACAGCAGAGGGAGGAACACTCTCAAATTCATTCTATAAGGCCACCATCACCCTGATAGCAAAACCAGAAAAAGATGTCAAAAAGAAAGAAATGTACAGGCCAGTACTACTGATGAACATAGATGCAAAACTCCTCAACAAAATACTAGCAAACAGAAACCAACAACATATTAAAAGTATCATACACCATGATCAACTGGGGTTTATCCCAGGAATGCAAGGATTCTCCAATATCCAGAAATCTATCAATGTGATACACCATATTAACAAATTGAAGGAGAAAAATCATATGATCATCTCAGTAGATGCAGAAAAACTTTTGACAAAATTCAACACTGATTTATCATAAAAACCCTCCAGAAAGTAGGCATACAGGGAACTTTCCTCAACATAATAAAGACCATATATGACAAAACCACAGCCAACATTGTTCTCAATGGTGAAAAACTGAAACCATTTCCACTAAAATCAGGAACAAGCCAAGGTTGCCCACTCTCACCACTATTATTCAACAGAGCTTTGGAAGTTTTAGCCACAGCAAAGAGAAGAAAAAGAAATAAAAGGAATCCAAATCGCAAAAGAAGAAGTAAAACTGTCACTGTTTGCAGGTGATATCATATTATACATAGAGAATCCTAATGATGCTGCCAGAAAACTACTAGAGCTAATCAATGAATTTGGTAAAGTAGCAGGATACAAAATTAATGCACAGAAATCTCTTGCATTCCTATGCAGTAATGATGAAAAATCTGAAAGAGAAATTACGGAAACACTCCCATTTACCATTGCAACAACAAAAAAATAAAATACCTAGGAATAAACCTACCTAAGGAGACAAAAGAAATGTATGCAGAAAAGTATAATACACTGATGAAAGAAATCAAAGATGATACAAACAGATGGAGAGGTATACCATGTTCTTGGATTGGAAGAATCAGCATTGTATAAATGACTACACTACCGAAAGCAATCTACAGATTCAATGCAATCTTTATCAAACTACCAATGGTATTTTTCACAGAATTAGAACAAAAAATTTCACAATTTGTATGGAAACACAAAAGACCCCGAATAGCCAAACAATCTTGAGAAAGAAAAACAGAGCTGGAGGAATCAGGCTCCTTGATTTCAGACTATACTACAAAGCTACAGTAATCAAGACAGTATGGTACTGGCACAAAAACAGAAATATAGATCAATGGAACAGGATAGAAAGCCCAGAGATAAACCCAGGCACTTATGGTCACCTTATCTTTGATAAAGGAAGCAAGAATATACAATGGAGAAAAGACAGCTTCTTCAATAAGTGGTTCTGGGATAACTGCACAGCTACATGTAAAAGAATGAAATCAGAACACTCCCTAACACCATATACAAAAATAAACTCAAAATGGATTAAAGACCTAAATGTAAGTCCAGAAACTATCAAACTCTTAGAGGAAAACATAGGCAGTGCACTCTATGACGTAAACCACAGCAAGATGCTTTTTGACCCACCTACTAGAGAAATGGAAATAAAAACAAAAATAAACAAATGGGACCTAATGAAGCTTACAAGCTTTTGCACAGCAAAGGAAACCATAAACAAGACAAAAAGACAACCCTCAGAATGTGAGAAAATATTTGCCAATGAAGCAACTGACAAAGGGTTAATCTCCAAAATTTCAAGCAGCTCATGCAGCTCAATATCAATAAAACAAACAACGCAATACAAAAATAGGCAGAAGACCTAAAAAGATATTTCTCCAAAGAAGATATACAGATTGCCAACAAACACATGAAAGGATGCTCAACATCACTAACTATTAGAGAAATGCAAATCAAAACTACAATGAGGTATCACCTCACACTGGTTAGAATGGCCATCATCAAAAAGTCTACAATCAATAAATGCTCGAGAGGGTGTTGAGGAAAGGGAACCCTCTTTTACTGTTGGTGGGAATGCAAATTGATACAGCCACTCTGGAGAACAGTATGGAGGTTCCTTAAGAAACTAAAAACAGAACTACCATATGACCCAGCATTCCCACTACTGGCACATACCCTGAGAAAATCATAAATCAAAAAGAGTCACATACCACAATGTTCATTGCAGCACTATTTACAAAAGCCGGGACATGGAACCAACCTAAGTGTACATTGACAGATGAATGGATAAAGAAGATGTGGCACATATATACAATGGAATATTACTCAGCCATAAAAAAAACCAAAATTGAGTTATTTGTAGTGAGGTGAATGGACCTAGAGTCTGTCATACAGAGAGAAGTAAGTTAGAAAGGGAAAGACAAATACTGTATTCTAACACATATATATGGAATCTAAAAAAAATTGGTTCTGAAGAACCTAGGGGCAGGACAGGAATAAAGATGCAGACATGGAGAGTGGACTTGAGGACACAGGGTTAGGGAGTGGTGGGCTGGGATGAGGTGAGAGAGTAGCATGGACATATATATACTACCAAATGTAGAATGGATGGCTGGTGGGAAGCAGCTGCATAGCACACGGAGATCAGCTCAGTGCTTTGTGACCACCTAGAGGGGTGGGATAGGGAGGGTGTGGGGGAGACACAAGAGGGAGGGGATATGGGGATATGTGTATACATATGGCTGACTCACTTTGTTATACAGCAGAAGCTAACGCACCATTGTAGAGTAATTATGCTCTAATAAAGATGTTGAAAAAAATAGAAAAGTGAATATAATTTGAAATCATTTGAGCAAAAGGCCACAGGGAAGTACTGAAGAAACATAAACTAAAGGGGCTGATATTACTTATGACAGAATAATTTTGAAGTGGTAAATATACCTTTACCAATTTCTAAAGATGTATGGGGCAGGCGGCTGGAAACCTCAGTCAAAAACCTCTTAGAAACAACGTAAATTTTTTCTTATTTCCCTACTGCTGAAGAAGGAAAGACTTGAGTTCACAGTCTGTCAGGGAGACATCAGTGTTTGCCAGTGAACACATTAGGTTTTCAATAACATTTCTATAATAATGTGATCTGAATAGACACTTTTCCCCCTCAAAAAATACGAGATGGCCAATTGGCACATGAAAAGATGTTCAACATCCCTAATTACTAGGGAAATGCAAATCAAAACTGCAATATCACCTCACACCTGTCAGAACAGCTATTATTAAAAAGACAACAAATAACAAGTGTTAAAGAGGATATGGAGAAAAAAGGAACCCTCAAATACTGTTGGTAGCAATGTAAATTGGTGCAGCCACTTTGGAAAAGAGTTTGGAGACTCCTTAAAAAATTAAGAATAAAACTACCATAGGATCCAATGATTCCACTTCTGGGCATTTATCTGAAAAAATGCAAAAACACTAATTCAGAAAGATATATGCACCCCTATGTTTATCACAGCATTATTTGGAATAGCCAACACATGGAAACAACCTAAGTTCCCCTGGACAGATGAATGGATAAAGAAGATTATATACACACACACACACACACACACACACACACACACACACACACATACACACACACACATACATTGGAATACTGCTCAGCCATAAAAAAGATAAAGTCTTGCCATTTGCAACAACATGGATAGACCTTGAGAGTATTATGCTAAATGAAATGTCAGACAGAAAAAAACAAACTATATGATTTCACTCATGCACAAAATATTAAAATAAGTAAATGAATAAATGAACAAGCCAAACCAAACAAAAACAAACACATAGGTACAGAGGACAGAGTAGTGGTTACCAGGGTGAAGGGAGAAGTCAATGGTACAGTCACAAACAGAAACTATTTTGGTCGTGAGCTTAGTGTAGTATAAACAGAAATAAAAATATAATGTACAAATGAAACTTATATGATGCTATAAACCAATGTTACTTCATGTAAAAGAAAAGAAAAAACATATTCCACTTTAAAGGATTGGTGGGATTGTTACCTACCGAACACTCATTCGTTGTTGGAGAAATGCAGAATATTAGTGACACAGTGGAAAATAACTCAGAAAATTTTCACATAGTTAAACATGCAACTAATGATCCAGCAATTCTACTTCGATGTATCCACACAACATAAATGAAAACATACAAAAGCCAGTAGGCCAAGAATGGTTCCAAACCAGAATAGCCCAGTGTTCATCAACTGATGAATAGATGAACAAAAAGTAATATATCCATACAATTAGAAACTCCTCAGGAGTGACAGTGAATGAAGTGTATTAAACACAAAAATATAAATTAATCTCAAAAATACTGTGCTAGGAAATAGAATGAAGGCAAAAAATATTAATATAGTATGATGTCATGTATATGAAATTCCATCTTTTCAGATCATTAGTTGCCTGGGCTGAGAATGAGTGATTCAAAGAAATATAAGGAAACTTTCAACAGTGATGAGATGTTGTAAAACTTGATTATAATGGTTTTTAAGGCTTTATGGATTTTTCATTTATGGTATGTGAAAATTACCTCACAAAAGCTTTATGAAAATAGTACAATTTCTATTACATACATGTACTCTAATGATGGTGTCATTTTGAAAAGAGATCTCAATGTGTGTGATTGTTGTCAGCTATTATTTCACTATTGCAGAAGGCATAAAATCAGCATCACGATGATGATGATGATGATTACAAACATAAAATATAGTTACTTACTATGTGACGGGCATATTTAATTTTTATGGGAGTCATGAAAAATGTACTATCATTATATTCATTTTACAGATGAAACTGAGGCACCAAACTATTAATTTATTCAAAGTTGCACAGCAACAAGTTGTAGACCTGCCATGTGGACCCAGTGCCCCTGTCTCTAGGGTCTATACTCTAGTCTACACTACTAAGCTATTTGTCCATTATGTAACAATGGTCCACCAATCATAAGGTAAAAGAGAAGTACAATAGCACTGTATTTAGAGAGAGATAAAATTACCAATAAAGGAAGGTTTATTAATTCAGAATCAAAGAAATTAAGAAAGGTCAGGTATATAATTACAGCAGAAATCTCTATTATGCATTCCTTTGAGGCATTATTTTTCTTATCACCTAGAAACTGTGAGTAGACAAAATATTGGGTTGGCCAAAAAGTTCATTCAAGTTTTTCATAGGATTGTTTGGAAAAACCCAAATGAACTTTTTGGCCAAGCCAATACTTCAGGGAAGAAGTAGGCAGCCTTGTGAGGAAACTTCACCCTATTATCAAGACTGAGACCTATTGCTCATAAAATAATCCAATATCACTTTTTTAATTCATATTTAGTGAAATGTAAGTATATCTGTAAGTAAAGTTTAACTTTGTAATGCACTTCTATGCCCGTTGAGTACCCATTTCCTAAATATATCCACATAAATGTTACTTTGAAAGAAATATATAGCAAGGAGAATTCAAAATATACTGTTGAGCACCAGTCTGCTATTCAAGATGATAGTATAGTCAAATATAAGAAATAATTCCATAGATTCAGGTAATATCATAGCTCTCGCATGCCTGCATACATTATGAATAATAGATGTAGGTCATAGAGCTTTTAAAATGTGCATTGGTTTTGGAAAGTTAACTCCTGTTCTTAGAACTTCTGACAAAAATCTTAACAAAGTTTTTCATGAAAAGTTTCATATGGGATGAGATAAAGTTTATATCATTAAAAAAACTATTTCAATATTGCTTTCTGTTTTACTAAATTGCATTTACATCACAATATTCCAAGGCAAGTAGATCTGATGATGAGACACCAAGAACATATGAATCCAACAAATTAACATTTCTCTCTTCAGTTCACAAATATTCAATAAAAGCTTAATTTATTTTCAAATGTCTCTACTCCTTTATTCGCTCATGTGAAAATACATTGAATTTAACATCTAAGTGTTTGATAACAAGTAATAAACTAGCTTTTTAAAGAATACTTTTCAGAAGCAAACATGAATAAAACTAAAATTATTTGAAAGCAATAGATGCTCTAGAGAATTAGGATGATTTACACTACTTAAGCAAAATAAAAATATGAATTTTGAAAAGTAAATGACTACATCCAGGATATAAATTTTCTTTTTCAAAATGTTTGTTCAGAAAATCGTTTGACATTTTTATCAATTTATGGACCTTCAGTTGAGAGTTTTCAAAATAACATTGCATCCAAGGAAACATTAAATAGGAAGATATATCAGAAATGCTGCACAATCATAAATTTACTTCAGAACTGGTATTTTTTATCATACTCAGCAGGCAGAAAGAATGCTTTAAAGTTTTATTTTGACACTATCACTATAAAAGGCCAGACTATAAATTCTAAATAATTGCCTTCAAAGTTCCAAGCTCACAACCATTTTCCAAGCTTCGTACAGCAATATGTTTTGCAGTCAGTTTTGTACTGTGCGATATTTGCATTATCTTTTTCCCTTTTGCATTCTCTTCTCCGTAGCTTTTATCTCTCTGCTTCTCATTTTATTAGAGCATTTAGTTCAGTATATTGAAATATTTTAATTTCCAATCCTTTTTAAAATGTTATATCAAATATGTTTGTCCATGTACTCCAGTATTTATTATATTGAAAACTTAATCTCTCAATTCTTTAGCAAGGCATTTAAGATTTAATTTTTGTAAAACACTGATGTGGTATGTTCAGGGCCCTGTGTTATACAACTATAGCAGGCTTCTCACATAGGAGTTTACACAACTAGTAGCCTCTGAGCTCTGTAGTCCAGAGATTTCTTGGCCCTTAGTTCATTACATAATTTTCTTCTGCCTTCCTCAACTCTTTCTAGAAAATAAATAATCAAAGTATTATGTAAACATATTTTCACCTAAACATACTAATCTCCCAAGTAAAGAAAACAGTTAGCACTCTAGGGGAAAAACAAAACAAAATATATTGCCTCAAGTACATAAAAATATGCTCAATACATAATAAAATATTATTATTTACTCTCTGATATACCACTTATTTTCCTCATAGGGCTTACAGTGTTCTTCACACAGTTGATTATGTAACCTTTCGGTGATGAAGAGAAGCATCCCTGAATTTTTACATGGAGGCTACAAAGACAGTGGTGTATCTTCAAACAAGATTCTAAAGGGCCAAGCCTGGATAGAGTCAATAAGATAACAGGTCATTAAATCTTTGACCCAGAGCTGAGTTTTTAAACAAACTTAGCTGATAAACATGTACATTTTACCCATACTTTGGCTGCTCATATTATACATATATATATGTGTGTGTGTGTGTGTGTGGGTATATGGGCACATACATACTCTTTCTTTTCTTCTTTGGACTTTGTTAATGTGGGTCTATTTTGTGTTGTAATGAAATCAAATCTCTGTGTTTATAAAGCTCAGGCCAAACCTTAGATTATAACAATTACATTCAAATAAATAAAATATGAAAAGATTTTTATAACCTTCCAGTCATTTCTGGTATTACTCAACATAGAATTTTTTCCCTTAAATTGTTTGCTTTTTTTCTAAATTCATTAATTTTTGACTAAACTTTATATGTCTGATTAAGTCGTTTACCTCTTTATACAGGAGGTAAAATAAATCTAACATTTTTGACAAAAGTACAGGGAGACGGCAAACAATATATTATTTATCCATTCAACAATTGTTTATTAGGAACATAGTCTGTGACAGACACATTGAACGCTATTACCAAAGAAGTTTATTTTATTAATTCCATGATTTCAAACTATAATATATATGTAGTACATATATATATGTATAATATATATGTGTTTGTGTACATATTTATTTTGTTTTTCTAAGTACAGAAAAAATTTTTAAAAATAAAGTTAATAATGACTTAAAATGCAAGAAAATTCAAAAAAATATAAATGGATAGAGTTAAAGGTAAAAACCCCTGCTCAGTATAAATAGTATAAATGAAATCAAGTGAAATAAAATTTAGGGGTTTTGGCCCAGCCCCCAATTTTCATCTCATTCACACATGAGCAGCGGTCCTCTGAACAATAATAGTAGCTTAAGGGGAAAACAAATCTCAAAACTTCGATGCTTACATTCCTAATAATTCTCACACTATTTGAGAGTAAACTTTAAAATTATTACTCATAAACATTTGATTCATTGTTAATCTTTGGTAACCAGAAATATTATTATGAAATATTTTGTTTATGTTTCATAAATATGTTTATGAAATCCTCAGTAGTTCTACCCCCAAATATAATTTAAGCTCTAGGAACCCAAAGTAAAATAATTATTACTGCTAGTCAGGAAATTCCTTAGGATTCAGGTTTTCACCTGATAGAAGATAATATCCTGTATCTTCCATGGCTAGATCATCCTGGGGTAATTAAACTCCAAACTCAAGTCACTGAATATTGGAATCTACTTAAGTGAACGAAGTGATAGAAAAAGAGTAGATTGGCTCTTCTTTTTATAATGCCAATTACTGTGCCCTTGAACTCCTTCAGCAACAGGCAATTCACTCTCTTGTTGATGGTAACTTCTCTATTTAGATATCAATGAGAATTTGAAACCTTTGCTTATTTTGAACTGAAGTCACCCTGAAGTTTTCATCCAGTAGTAATAGTTCTTTGTTTTAAGTTGCCAGAGAAGAAGTTGAATATCTTAGCCAAACAATAGATATTTGTATATTTGAAAACAACTCCAATACCTCTTCTTTACTGAAGCATAATGAGGTCTTTGACTTTATTATATGAGCATATTCTGAATTTTCATCAGGATTGGTCAATTCTAAATTTTATGTCCCTATTAAAGTATGATTCCCAGAACTCTTCATATCAGATAAAATTATATTGAAAAACCAAATTGAAGTTAGCAGTTCCAAAATTTTGACTAATTAAATTGGATATTTTTCAACATTCTGATTATATTTTGCTTATTTAAGCAGCATAGAGTTTCCAAAAGCCTATGCAAATTGGCATGTGGATCAGAACAGTAATTTACAAGCTTAAGTGTGAACTTTCATTGAATCATATTTACTTCAATATGAAGATGCTGTAGTTACAGTCCTTCCTTAAGAGAAGGAAAATATTACAAATGTGCATATGAATCTGCTTATTTTGAATGCTGCCTTCCATTAAATGTGACAGGAACATTACTTCACTGAATTTTTAATCATCACGTGGAGAACTGCTCAGTGCACTCTGCATCTGTTAGGTTCAGGCACTCCAAATCACTAACTCTGCTAATATGATTTGCCTTTATAAGTGTCTGCATCAATAAAAGGGCAAGTACAGTTTAAACCTGTTCTGAGGGAAAATAAGTAAATTTTATCTCTTTCTCTTATTTCCTGTCAGATATTACATTTTAATTTTAATTCACTAAGTTATACAATTTAAAAATATATTTCATACATGTCCAAAGCATACGTTTGTAACCTACTTGTTAAATGAAAATTTTTTTCTAGTGTAATCACATACCAATCTTAAAATCTGGGTTTTAAAGTGTTATGAACTTGAAATACAAATTTCTCTGAAGTATTATGAATTTATAATCTTACAAATATAAACATTTTGTACTACTGTAACTAAAACTTGTTCTTTAGTGAACTGATGGAGGAAATGCACTATTGTTGCCCTTAGTTGCAAGTAGTAAGACATAGAAGACAAATGCTCATTATCTTAGCCTCTTATCTCTCACTGAGACCAAGCCAGTGGCTTTCTAACTGGTTTCCCTGATCCAAGTGTTGCTTTAAATTCATTCACCTTTTTAAAGCATGAAACCTAGTATGTCATGTCCTCACTTAAAATAAATCAATAAATTCCTATCTCCTAGAAGACAACGTCCTGGCATTCTTGCAGGCATCTAAAGTGCGACATGACCTCTTTCTTGTTCACATTCCCAATTCATCTATCAAGACGGAACAGGCTGCCTTTGACTGACCCACTCCTTGTATTCCATGCTGTTAACCTGGAATACGAAGGCCATTTCCATCGGTATAATGCATCCTTTGGCCTGCCTGCCTTTTAATATTTAGTTTCAATATTCTCATCTATTTATCTATCTATGCATATATGTGTACTCTAGTACTATTTAGCAAAAAAATCCTAGTGTAAATGGATCTGTGCAGTTCAAGCCCATGTTTTTCAAAGATCAACAGGTATTCATATACACATATACATGTATAAATACACACACACACACACACACGAAAGAGAGAGAGAATTTTCCAACAGGTACTTGATTGTTCCATAGCATCTACTCTGATCTTGTTCCAATCACTACCCTTATTAGAAACCAAAGTCTATATTTTAAAAAATAAATCTATTCATGTCACTAGAATCCTTCAATGGTTTCCCAATAATTTCACGAAAATGACAAATGCACTGCAAGTTGTTCGCACAGTGTGTTCATTACCTACTATTCTTCTAGTTCTCTTACCTTTTACTCTCCATAACTCCTCTTGTAGCCACATATGCTTTCTTTTACTTCCAAATGCCTCGGTGACCATTTGGTCCTTTTTCCAATTAAATTCTCACATTACACCTGTTTTGTAATGTTGTGTGGTAGAGCATTTGACTTGAATGTATTATTTTAATATTTTGTAATATTTAATTACAATGTTAAATTTTAACTAAATCATGCCAAAAAATTAAATAAGAAGGAGATATGGATAAATTCTAAATTTTCTTAGAAACATACTAAAGAGAGAAAGTTCAGAAGTAATAGTTAAGTAATTTAGCTCTCCACTAAAAGTAGTTCGTAATTTCAGAAAAAGTCACAGTGCCCGCATCAATATCATTTGGCACCTAAATACCACCCAGCAATATTTTGCCCTTTGGCAGATGTCATAAAATGTAGGTACCCTCTTGATTTAATTTCATAGAGTCAATTTAACGTGCCAAAGAACAGTGAGAAAAATGAGGGAAATATACAGTCTTAATTTAAACACAACAGTAAATGATAGACAAACACAACAGTAAATGATAGACAAACACAATGTTCTTTAATTACATAATTTAGGTATGTATTGCAAAAAAAAAAAAAATCCTAAGATTCAACTAAGGGAAATGATGCTTCTTTGGGTAGCTCATATCACAATCAAATATACAAAAACATCAACCAGTACAGAATTGCAAAAGAATACACTCTAAAACAAAGATTATCTTTCTGTGACTAAGATCCAGAGACTTATATGACAGTATCAGCATTCTCTCATATCCTGACAAGGATGAAAAAAGCCTAATCAAAATGTTCTTGGATAATTTTACAAGTAGACCATCCAATTACCTGAGGCTATATGTCCATTCATTGTCAAAGCAAATGAACAAAAAATTTCACTGCTTACTAATATAAAACATTTTATTCGATGTTCTTTATTATCTTCATTATAAAGGAAACTACTGTGAATAAATACAGATTTGCAAAAAGACTTTATTGTCTTTAAATCAAGTAACCTCAATATTCTTGTTTTGCTACTCTGTTTTTTCAGCCTTTAGCAGGTCAAACTGACTTCCACTTATGAACTAGCAACTAATTGGTTCATATATAATTGACTACATCCTTAGACAAATTTTAAACCTCAGTTTACCCATAATCATTATATAAATTTCAAGTAATGGTAATATTCTAACCACTAATGAATCCTCTCATTCATATATAAAATGATGTGTCATAACTGACATTCAATATAATATCATTTAAAGACTTGAGTGTTTCCGATGAAGTCTCTAGTTTATGTTATAGAGATGTGCACAGCTGAAGAACTCCAATTTTAGGAAAGACCCTGTCTTATGAGAAATCTGCTAACACATTGTCTAGCCTCTGTCCCCCAGGGAGACATTGTTTTCATTATCCTTGTTAAGAAGTTAACTAATCTGCCCACTGGCCTAGAATGAGACACTTGTGTTTATTTTCTAAGGCTGTTTTCCATGTAAATATCTTTAAATTTGAAAAGATAATCCCAGACAAAAACTGTCACAAAATGCTTAGAAGTGCCATTGAGAATCCCTTCATGTGGCATGCTGAAATTTAAAAATTAAGAGCTGGTTTAAGGTCTATAAATAAATTATTTGTTTTCTTTTATAGTGCTCTACAATAAAATCAAGGATTATTTAAATGCCAGATGTGACAGACATGGTCAAGGTAATATTTACAAAAAAAAAAAAAAAAAAAGAAGGTGAAGCTACTGTGATTTTAGTCATTAAGATATAATGAAAACAAGTTTTAAAAATAGTTCCAGAACATACAGCATTTGTAAAAGACTATTCATGAAGAGTATTTTTGAAAATTGATAATGGGTATATTATAATTTCAAGAACTAGTTTTTCTTTAGAACATTTAATTTATCCTATATATTTAACTTGGTCTAACAAAGCACAATAATTAATTTTAAGAGAGATTTGGATAAAATATCGGTATTTTGATTGTAAAATAGTTCTATATTCTAAATATTTGGGGAGCATAAAAGATATACAGCTATTAAAGGAAATTACTTAACATCTCAATACCTTAGTTACTATCTCATCATAACATTCTGAAATGTCGAACCAAATTCAAGGGAATCAAATGTCTTATCCAACACCAAATTTTACAAATTATTTTAAGAACAAAACAAGATAAAAACACAAATATGGCATTTCTTTCTAAGGGAGCCTAATTCTTCAGATGAAACATCTTAACTGTTCCATTCTCCCTACTGGGAATTGCTTTATTTTCAAAGTGACATGCTAACATTTACATATGTATATGTATTTTCAGAAGTTTCCAAAAGCTGTTCTCCTCTAAAGTGTACCAGGGCTCCTTGGAGAAATGAGTGATTCTAGGGCTGGGGCAGAAATTTTCCAAAATGAGTCTGGGACATACTGTACCTAAATATAAAGAAATTCTCAAAGACCATGTCAAATAGACACAGATATTAGCTTGAAGAGGTTTTCGCTGGACAAATCTAGGACAATTTGACCACAAAAATAATAGTTACAGAGCGTAATTCATTGAATAAAATAGGATGCCATGAGTCCACAGTGATAGAAATCAACAAATAAATAAACTAAGAGATAAATGGGAGAGAAAGTCTCTTGTTTCCAGAAAGATAACAGTAAATAAATGTAGAAAAGATGATAGAAATAGAAATTCACCCTATGACAACTGTCATAGGGATGGCTGATTTCTGGAATCATTAATAGTTACACTGAACTTGCTGTGTGGAGGCTTGATGAGAAAAAATATACATATAATTTCAAAATATCTTTCAGTCAAACACTTATTATATACAAGGCGAAAATGGGACTCTATGAAAGAGATACCTAATAGAAACCACATCATCAGTGTAAAGATATGTCAACATTTTTTGCACCTAATGTGATGGGCTCAGAAGAACACATTATCAATCATGTTGCATTTCTGCCAAAAATGCATGTGCTGAGTCGGGACAAGAGTAAATGTCATCTTATGAAATTATTTCAAAATAAATTATGAATGAAAGCCAATTAAAATTTTGTTATTAACAATTTTGTTGAATAGCCATGTTGGGACATATTTTGCAATATATGTATTTGTAATTTTAAGATATTTGAGCCATTAAAGGAAAAACAAAATTCTAACTTAAAATGTATAACTGAGTAATTAGTTCAGACTTATTTTTTAACAGATTTTAATTTTTAGAGCAGTGTTACGTTCACAGGAAAATTGAGCAGAAAGTACACAAAGTCCCCATATACCCCTGTCCCGACACATACAAAACCACCACTATCAACATCCGGCACAAGGCTGAGACATTAGTTATAACTGATGAACCTACACTGACACATCATTATCATTCAAATTCCATAATTAACATTAGAGTTCATTCTTGGTATTTCAAATTCTATGCATTTGAACAAATTTACAGTAACATATATCCACTATTATAGTATCATACAGAATAGTTTCATTGCCCTAAAAATCTCTGTGCTCTACCTATTCATTCCTCCCTACCTACAGTCAATAATCTTTTTACTGTTTTTATAGTTTTGCCTTTCCAGAATGTTATATAATGAGAACCATACAGTAAGTAGACATTTCAGATTGGCTTTTATTTTTTTAAACCTAGGAAACATCGTTCTCTCTCCTATACGCACAACGACCACATAACAAATTATCCAGACCAGTGCACTGTTTTCTGTTTTTATTTTTCCCCAGTTTTATTGAGATAAAATTGGCTTATAGCACTCTATAAGCTTAACATGTACAACATAATGATTTGTCTTACATATATCATAAAATGATGACCGCAATAAATTTAGTGAACATCCATCATCTCCTATAGATACAACATTAAAGGGCTTCCCTGGTGGTGCAGTGGTTAAGAATCCACCTGCCAACTCAGGGGACATGGGTTTGAGCCCTGGTCCAGGAAGATACCATATGCCATGGAGCAATTAAGCCTGTGCCCACAACTACTGAGCCTGTGCTCTAGAGCCTGCGAGCCACAACTACTGAAGCCCATGTGCCTAGAGCCCATGCTCCATAACAAGACAAGCCATCACAATGAGAGGCCCGCGCACTGCAATGAAGAGTAGGCCCCACTCACCACAACTAGAGAAAGCCCGCACAGAGCTCGCATGCAGCAATGAAGACCCAATGCAGCCAAAAGTAAATAAATAAAATAGATACAACATTAAAGGAATAAAAAAATGTTTTCCTTGTGATGAGGACTCCTAGGATTTACTCTCTTAAAAGTTTTCATACATAACATACAACAGTGTTAATTATCTTTATTATTTTGTATGTTATATCCCTAGCACTTACTTATCTTATAACCGGAAGTTTGTACATATTGACTACCTTCATCTAATCTGCCCTTCCCCAAACCCCTGCCTCTGATAGCCACAAATCTGATCTCTTTTTCTACAAGTCTGTTTGTTTGTGTATTTGTTTTGAAGTATAATTGATCTACAATACAAGTTACTAGTACACAACATAGTAATTTGATATTTCTACATATTTAAAAATAATCACTGCAAGTCTAGCTGTCATCTGTCACCATAAAAAGATATTATATAATTATTGACTATATTCCCCACACTGTATATTTCATACCCGTGACTCATATATTTTGTAACTGAAAGTTTGTACTTTCAGATTGGCTTCTTTTACTTAGTAATATGTATATAAGTTTCTCCATGACTTCTCATGGCTTGATAATACAATTCTCTTTAGTGCTGAATAATATTCTATTGTTTGGACATACAGTTTATTTATCCACTCACCTACTAAATAACATCTTTGGTTGCTTCCAAGTTTTGCTAATTATAAACAGAGCTGCTAAAAACATCCATGTGGGCATAAGTCTTCAGCCCCTTTGGGTAAATACCAAAAAGTGCAATCACTACAGGACATGGTAAAAGTACTTTTAGTTTTTATATATAAAGATAATACCTAGTTTTAGTTTATAAAAAATATTGCCAAACTGTCTTCCATAGTGGCTGTACCATCTTGCATTCCCAATAGCAATGAATGGGAGCTCCTGTTGCTCCACTTTTTGTCAGCATTTGGTGTTATCAGTGTTCTGGATTTTGGCCATTCTAACAGATAGTAGTATATCATTGTTCTAATTTCCATTTCCCTGATAGCATATTATGTGGAACACCTTTTCATATGCTTATCTGTCTTTGTCTACCTTACTTGATGAGTGTCTGTTATGGTCTTTGGTCCATTTTATAGTTGGGTTGTTTTCTTTCCTTTTTTTCTTCCCACAAACTTTTATTAAGAGTCAAATAAGTGGTAGGAATTGTGCTAGGCCCCCTAGGATCCAAGGAAGCAGATTCAATCTCTAACCTCCAAATGCTCACAGGTTAGTGGGTCAGACACAGGAGAAACAAATACTGCAGATATGAATGCTAGCTGGTCCAGATGAGGTGTCATTTAACCAAACAAAGGTAAGGGCTATTATGTGGCCACCCTAGAAATGCTTCACCAACAACAAGTAAAAAAGTAGGGAAAACCCTGCCAGGCAATCCCGACCAGCAACTGGCTCATTATTTTTGCCCAGATACGCATGGGTGTTGCAGCCTTTGGGTTGTTTAATTTTCTTATCATTGAATTATAAGAGTTTTTGTATATTTTGGATATCAGACCTTTATCAGATATGGTTTTTGCAAATATTTTCTCCTAGCTTGTAGCTTGTCTTTTTATTTTCTTGACAATGTTCTGCAGCGTTTTTAATTTTAATGAAGTCGAACTCATCAATTATTTCTTTTTTGTTCATGCTTAGGTGTGATACCTTAAAAACTCATCACCATATAGTCATCACCTATGTTTTCTTTTATCTTCTAAGAGTTTTATAATTCTTTGTTTTACATCTAGGTCTATAAATGTACATTTAACTCATTTTGAGTTAATTTTTGTGAAAAGTGTAAGGTCTGTGTCTAGATTCATTTTTTTTTTTTTGCATGTGGATGTCCAGTTCTTTCAGTACAATGTGCTAAAAATACTATCTTTTGTCTATTGTGTTGCCTTTGTTCCCTTGTCAAAGAATAGTTGCCTATATTTATGCGAGTATATTTCTGGGCCATGAATTCAGTTCCATTTATATATTTTTTCACCAATACTATATTTTGTAGTTGGAAGACTGACATTACCCAACTTCAAGACTTAATTATTCAAGTGGAAAAATTAATAATTTCTAAATGACTCACATATAGAAAAAAATCAGCCATCTTCATTTCTTGAGTGAGAAATTATCTCTGGAGGTCACTCTTTTCTAACAATATTGTCTTTCACAAGCTATTCTCTTAAATTAAGTATAACAAACTTTGGAATGTACTTTTTCAACAGGTTTCCATTAGTCATAACCTAGGTGAAGATGAGAATATGTTCTAATTTACTAGGTAAAAGAAATTAGCTTAATTTTCACATGCAGTGAATAAGTAACAGTCCATAAAAATAGCAAGTTCTTCAGAATAAGAAAAATATTTGATGTTAAGCCTTTAATTGGCTCTTCATGACAAGACATTTTAGACTGTTAATGGTTTTCACTGATGCAATACATTGAGAACTATAAAATAATAGTTATTATAAATTTAATTATAAATTTGTTACATAGAGTTGTTATAAAATTTTAAAGGAGCAAAAATACCCTCAACAGCCATCAACACATTAAATTCCACTTGAGAGGAAATAAATTACAATTGTTCTACTATTCACTGTATCATAAACTTTATTTGTCTTCAATTTTTTTTAAATCAAATAATTTACCAACCAGATCACTTTACCCCCTTAAAATCAGGTTTTGATCTTGGTGATAAATATTTAGAGATGCACAATAGTTGTCCTAAAAAGGTACCATATATGTAAATGTGACACAGACTTTTCTCAGCTAATTTTAGCCCATAAAATTAGGATGAGGCAAAAGAAAAAGCAAAGAAGAAAGACGTGGTGGAAGAAAATGAGAAAGAGAAAATGGGACAGAAAGAGGAAGAGATAAAAGGTTTGTTTGGTTTTAAGTAAAAATAAAAGACATGTTTTTCATTTTCACCAAGAACTTTATTGAACAGCATATTCACTAATCAAACTTTTTGGCCAACCAAATAGAGGAGAATCAAAAGGAGAAAGTGAAAATTGAAAAGCAGGAGAAAGTAGAAGAGTATATGGTATAAAAAGGAATAGGAGAAAGTGAAGTGGGAGAAAGACACGAGACAAAGGAGAGTAAGGAGTGGAGGAAAGGAAAATGAAGGAGGCGAAAGACAAAAAGGAAGGCAAATGAGAAACAGAAAAATGGGTGTGGGAAGAAGGTAAAAGAGGAGTAGAAAAGAAGGAAGAAGAGTAGAAAATAATAAAGAAAAAGGAATTAGTGAAAGAAGTTCCGCAAAATAAAATAAAAAGTGTTCTGTAATATATGCTAATATTTCCATAAGGATGAGGAAGCTAAAAGAAAAAGTCTTTTTTGAATAGAGTAGAATCACAACTCTGAAAAATTATTTACACCTTGTCTTGTTACCTAATCTTTTTCTCTTTATTCTTAATTCATTAACATTAATTCATTGATAAATAAATCAAAATCAATTTGTACATAGAAGTGTTGTATGGTTTAAAATTACCCTGTACCTTTGTATTTATGCATTTTCTCTTGGCCTAATATAGTGTCCTTTAATTTTATTTGTTGAATGTGCCAAAGTATGTTTATGTTTTGCCCTTTTGAAAGAACCAGATTTTGCTTTAATAACCTATTCTATTTTTTTTTACAACTTTTATATATTGAAATAATTTTAGACTTAAAGAGAGTTGTAAAGATAGTATATGCTTGGGTATGCATGCCTCACCCAGCTTCCCCTAAGGGGTTACCATCTTACATATGCATGGTGTAATTATCAAATGTAATTACAATTAAATAAATTAAAGATTTTATTCTGATTTCCCAGTTTTTTTGTTTTTTGTTTTTTTTTTTACAAATATCCTTTTTCTGCTTCAGAATCCAATCCAGGATATTACATTGCATTAAGGTGTTGAGTCTTCTTCATCTCCTTCAAACTCTAACAGTTCTGCATTCTCTCCTTTTCTGTATTCATGACTTGGCACTTCTTAAAAGTACCAGATAAGTAAACATAAACAAATCCACCTGAGGGTAGAGGATCACTGAAATAGATTTGTTTTATGTTTATGTATGATTAAGCTGTAGTTATGCAATTTGGGAAGAACATCACAGAAGTGATGTGCCCTCATAATATCACAGCAGGGGGTGTATATTATCAATCTGTTTATTACTACTGGTGGTATTAACATCGACCACTTGGTTAAGATGGTATTAACCAGGTTTTTCCTTTTTTTTCCTGTCTATGTTCTAGTCATTAGAAGTGAGTCACTAAGTCCAGCCCGAAATAAAAAGAGCCATTAAGCTCTACCTGCCAGAGGGAAGAGTATCAATAATTTGTTGACATTGTGTTAAATCTACCACCAGAATTAACATATTTGGGGGGAAGAAAGGATATGTTGAGGTTCTACAAATATCTATTTTTCTTCAAGGGTTTGCTCACTAATTTTAGCATTCATTGTTGCATCATGATAGCAGCATTAATGGCACTTTCTAGTGGTGATTTCTTTTTTATTTCCTTTATTCTTTCTACATTTACTAATTGGAATTCTTCTGTAAGGAAGAATCATTTATTAATTCCCATTCATTTATTTATTTAATCACTTATGAATATCCATATGGAGTCATGGATGGTTTTTAGTTTTTTTGTTTATAATGTAATAGTATTGTAACACTCAAATTGTTCCAGCTAATACAGATAATATAGCTATATGGATAATAATGTCAAACCTAGATAAGTATATTTGTTATATTTTTCAGACTAGTTAATAAAAGAATAATAACAGAGTATATAATTTCCAAACTGATAGCAAAAAATAGTGAAAAATGACCCACCAACCCTCAAAAAGAGCAAAAACAACAACAAAAAGTGAGGAAAGATAGTAGATAAAAATATGATTATGTGAGTAATGACATATTGTAAATAGCTTAAAAGATTCTTTGGAAGAAATAAAGATTGTCAGACAAAATTAAAAGAACCCAAATTTATGTCATTTACAAAATACATATCTAGTATATAAGAATGGAGAGTCTTTTACATTGTATAAATTAAATACAGAAAAATAATTTTATCTTCATATGAGTTTTTACAGCACCTAAGTTTTTTTAAGAGTTGTTCAAATTTAAGAAATTGTGTTCAAACTAAACTACTTTAAAGGTCTCTGAAGACTAATTTGTTTAAATACTCTGCTTTCCTTGCTGCTTATGTAGAGTGCTTTCCTTGCTGCTTATGTAGAGTGCTAAATGCAAATAAAGCATTAGCACATATTTATATAAAACATTAAGGGAATTAGTGATTTGTTTTACATTCTGTGTGGCTCTCTTCTTTTTTAAATATTAGAAATATTTAAACTCCGTAATTAGATTGCCTTACTATACTAAAACTGAGAATGCATACTGCATAGATTTGTGTCAACCTAGTCTAAATTTGGGGGAACAAAAGCACTTTAATTAATGTCTCTGTATTTATCTATCTTAAAGTAGAGTTCACTACCTCAGTAACTTCAAAAACACGGTGATTTCTACTAGCATATAAACAAGTTTGAGGCATATAAAGACAACTGATGATTGCTATTGTAACCATAGACTCAAGTGTCAATAAATAACGCTATTATTATCAACTATCATTAAGAACATTTTTTAAATAAGGGAAATAACTTAACTCAATATTTTAGTATATAACAGATAAAAATAATTGTTTTCCTTCTGATTTCCTGCACAGAACTTTTCTTAAAGTCCAATAGTGAGTTAAAACCTTTCTAAAATCCAGAGAAAATAGGTGCTAAAATTTTGTAAGTACCTGAATTACTTATTAATGACTATAACTACAGGAGGCCTATCTGAATATTCTTAAATGTTCATGTTATATGAATTATATTTAGAGGCAAGATAGATCCATTGCATTGTTCCAATTTATTATGCTTATGCAAGCATGTACATGATATTTTGTTGAAAAAATATCTCAGAATATACATTCAACAAATTCCTTTATATAACATATTAAAATGTGTTACGCATAAGCAGAAAAATAAATATTGTTGTATTGGTTACTCAGTTTGACTCTTAATCATCTCACTGATTTTGAAGTTTAATCTAATTAGCATAAGAGAATTATGTACCTAAGATAATAACTTAAAGAAAACAATATAAATGGTCAAAATTTTGATGATTAGTGTTATAGAAGTGTTTTACTATATGGTAAAATAAATATGGCAGTGATTCTACCTAGGTTTGAATAATTTTAACAGGTAATTTTGTACCTTGTTTCCTCGGTCTCTTAAGAGAAATATCATTAGTTGAATTCTTAAAAATGTGTGGTATTTCACTGTGGCTGAATATAAAAATATTAACTATATTCTTTAGATGACTGAAAACATAAATTTTTTTTTAATTATTAAAATTCTTAAACTTCAAACAGAGTCCTTACATTTTGTGAAGAATAAAATACCATGAGATTTCTTTTGTTTGCATATGAAGATGAAACATTAAGCCTGGGAGATATATATATATATATATATATATATGATTAATGACCTACTCTTTCTGGCAGGAAAAATATGAGAGAAACACAATTTTACCTTAATACATGTTTTAGTTCTTAAGAAACAGGTAAATTCATATTATATTAATTTATTCACATATGTATTATCTCCCTACAAACATTTGTTTTTTAAAATATGTACACCATTTTCCATCAAATTAGGATTTTGAATTGCATTGCCCTGTCAATCAAGAGCGTAGCTCTATAATTTTTTCTAGCTTTCAATTCTGTTGAGCTTTGGTGAACAACTGGAAGCTATATTATGCTAACACTAGAAGCTGTCCTATAAAGCTTGCTCATATTTGATTTTATTCTTTCTAAAAGATAAAAACATCTAAGCCAAATTCCATATTTAAGAACATATCAGAAGAATTAAAGTAAATCTAAAGCAATCAAATTCAGCAGTTAAAATTTACCATTTTTTTCTGTGCCAAAGTTTATAACACATGTTTATACATCATTAAATAATGTCATACCTAAACATATCATTAATTTGAAAAACCAAAAATTGGCATTCAGTTATTTCAGAGCTATATTGCATTCTATTCAGTAAGTTCAGCTTCACAAACGTAAGTATCCTTTGTCACAGGCACTGTGTCTATCAGTGGCTTTTTAACCTAATGGGTGTCCTGATAATGGTCTTCAGAAGTAAAACCAAAGATTTGGGGAAGGAAGGAAACCCATTTCCTTTATCTCAAAGCAATGAAAATACTACAACCTACATTTTCAAATATACTTGCATGAACACTTACAGATATTAAAATTCCTGCCCTGAAATTTAAATACAAATATTCTTGCTAAATTTTAAAAAAAATTATATAAACTTGTATCCAAAATGAAATGTTCCAATAATTTATGAATTTAGTCTTAATTGAACCTTTTGTTTACAGCAATAAGGAGAAAAATATGTCACACAGGTGTTTAGTTACAAGAGTTGTCAGCAGTGTCATGAATCAACCATTCCATCTTTAAAGTGGAATCCCAATGCAAGATATCCTGGTAAACAATTTTCTGTCATGTGAAAAGAGAAATTAAGTGAGTCATTTATGTTTAGAAATTTGGCTGGTTTTACCCAGATTGAGCAACTGAGCAAAGAAACATGTCATAGGCAGAGATGGGAACCTGTAATTCTATGCACTTATTTCCCCCAGAGACCATGATCATGAATAAGCGAGCCAGGCATTTCCCTTTGTCTTGCATTCTGCCAGCCCATCCTCTGAACACATCATCTCACTGTGCAGCCAAGTTATAAGACCATCTGGTGCACACAGCATTCCAGAAAAACTGAGATTCTGGGAAACCGTGGTCTCTATGTGCCTGAATGAAACACTCTCACCTAAGCTAATAACTTGACAATTGTATGTTCATCCAAATGTAGATCACTATATTTAATTTTTGACCTTAATATCTGCATATGTATGTATGTATACGTGTGTGTGTGTGTGTGTGTGTGTGTGTGTGTGTGTGCGTGTCTTTATGGGAGTTGAGGCTCTCATAAACCAACTTTGTGTAACTTGTTAAAAGATCTGAATCTTGGGTCTTCCCTGGTGGCGCAGTGGTTGAGAGTCCGCCTGCCGATGCAGGGGACACAGGTTTGTGCCCTGGTCCAGGAGGATCCCACATGCCGCGGAGCGGCTGGGCCCATGAGCCGTGGCCGCTGAGCCTGTGCATCCAGAGCCTGTGCTCCGCGATGGGAGAGGCCCCAACAGTGAGAGGCCCGCGTAAAAAAAAAAAAAAGATCTGAATCTTAAATATCTAGTCCACAAACATATACGATAGTAGTATTTTCAGGAAACTCATTCCACCTCATAAAACTGCTCATAATTAAGAAAGTGATAAATGGAACTCTTAATTTCCCACCTCCAAATATCTCCTTCATGATGTCTTCTCAATTTCAGTACATGGCAATGTATTTTGGTCTAGTTGTTTGGCCAAAACTTTGGAGTTTTACTTAATTCTTCTCTTTCTCACATACCCTACACTCAATTATCAGCAAAAACTTTCATTTCAATTTTGAAACATAACTACTTACTGACTTGCTATTTCTCTGACCCTACTCCTCATGATCTCTTGTTTGGAAATATTGCAGTTGTCTCCCAGCTCGTCTTCATGACTTTACACCTGCTCCTCTAAAGCCTATTCTTTTTTTTTTTAATTTTTAAGTGTTTTTATTGCTGTTTACTTTTATTTTATTTATTTATTTTTTAAATTTTTAGCCACATTGTGCGGCATGTGGGATCTTAGTTCCCCAACCAGAGATCGAACCTTCGCCCCCTGCATTGGAAGGCTGACTCTTAACCACTGAACCACCAGGGAAATCCCGAGGCCTATTCTTGACACAGTAGCTAGACGGCTCCATTTAAATGTGAGTCAGATCAAGCCACTCTTCCATTCAAGTGCTCCAAATACTTGCCACATTAACCAACTAAAAGGTTAATAATTGCCCATAAGTTAGTAAATAACTCTATCTCTACTAACCCTCTGACCTCAACTTCTATAACATTCCCTGCAATTATTCTCTTCAAAGCTTCATTTCTCTAAAACCAGTAAGCCATTCACAATCCTGCCCCAAAAGTTGTTGATCGACCTGCCTGAAATAATTCTTTCTTACACCCCTTAAGTCACTGCTCAAAAACCATAATATCAGAGAAATCTTTTCACATCACTCTCTATAAAGAAGTAATTCCTATTCACTGTCCTTCTAACTGCCTTGCCTAACTGAATTTTTCTTCATAGCACTAATTTTCTGACATATCATTTACATAATTTATTAAATTTAAGACATTATTAATTATAAGAAATTCTATTAGTTTATGTAGTACTAAGACAAAAAAAGAGCTCACAGTTAAACTATGACAAATGGCTTTCTCATCACTTAAACATTTCATTTTATACTTTAAAAAGAGGTCTTATATACATATTCATATATATGTTTAATCATTTATTTACTCTTGTGCATATATTAATAGGAAAATAAACTGGTAAACAGATTCCTAAAACTTTTTCTTATTCAGAGTCATATATTCCAGAAACATTTTCTGATTCAGTATTTATTTTTTTATTTTTTTATTTTTTTGTGGTACGCGGGCCTCTCACTGTTGTGGCCTCTCCCGTTGCGGAGCACAGGCTCTGGACACGCAGGATCAGCGGCCATGGCTCATGGGCTCCGCCGCTCCGCGGCATGTGGGATCTTCCCGGACCGGGGCACAAACCCGTGTCCCCTGCATCGTCAGGCGGACTCTCAACCACTGCGCCACCAGGGAAGCGCCTGACTCAGTATTTTTAATGTCCCAATTTTTCCATTCAATGACATATTTTGTGACATCAAGAAATATGAAGATATGTCATTTCCTGAGAGTGCTCTTCTCAGTCCCTGTGACTTTCTTCAAAACAGCTGACCCAGTGTTTATACTGCTACTCTTTTTATCTTATTCTAGGATGATGTTTCTGGGCCCAATCCTCACAGAACACTTTGTGTACGTTAGTTATTGTTATATGGCAAACAACCAAAATACCCAAGTGACAAACAACACTGAAGTCCCTTGGCAAATTCAGCATCAGTAGGATGAAGACATGTGTTCCTCTCATAAAGACCAGGAACCGTGATGGTAGTATGGGATGATAGTGACAAGGAGATTATTATTTGTTGAACAATAATTATAGCTACATAACATAATGGTAGTATTTTTAGGATCTTTCCTTTGAGTTGGTCACATTCTCCAGTGAATGTTCTTCTGATCTTCTCTATAATGGGTAGAGGCCTGGAGCTAGAGTTTGAAAGAGAAACGCATAAAATTCCTCCAAGTCTTTACATTCAATATATCACCTTTGTCTTAATTGTATTTTAGTGTAGTCCCTATATCTTTGATTGTGTCTGGTGTCACCAGATCCAAAGATTCTCTGTTTCACTCACTCTAGAAAATAAAACCTCAGGCTTCTGTCCCACTATGTGAAGTGGATTGATCTGTGCATACACTGTTTATGACATAAACTTTCAAACAATCCTGTTTTTATCTTTTGCTTCATCTCTACTTACAGTGAAAGTTGGTTGAATCACTTAGCTTTTTGCTCTGTCAAAAATCACTTAAAATATCACACATTTCTTTGCCCATGATTCTGAGCTCAATAGTTTAGGTGGAGCTCCATTACAATGGCTTATTTCTGATGCATGTGTTATTGGTTGGCCTTATTTTGTTTGCACCTCAGCTGGACCAGCTCTCCATGTGATATCTCATTCTTTAGCACAGGCCTGTTCACTCGTCAGCAGCATTTCAAGAGGACACTAGTGGTAGCTGTGTGGTCTCTTGTGCCTATGCTCAGGCCTCAAACAATGTCACTCCTGCCACATCTGGGGTCAAAGTAAATCACAAGTCTCATCCACATTCAAGCAGTGGGAAAATAATTACCACTATATACATGGCCATTAACAATCTACCATACTGGTACATCAGATTCTGGACATTAGGACGCTTGTGTGAAAGAAATCAGGTGTTTCTCAGATTTCCCCACCAAAAATTTTAGTTTTTCAGGTCTCTTAACACAGTTTCCACTTATCCAATAGAGTTTTCATACTTCTATCAGTTTGTTTCTGCTGTCTTCTCTGCTATTGTTAGTCCTTCTGGGTTTAAGCCACCTTCCATATTCAAAATTAGCAAAGAACAAAAACCTCTGAGTTTCTGTTTACTAAAATCTCATTTATTTTAGTAGACTCCAGGGAGGAAGCAGATTTAAAGTTTGTGTTAAATTCAACATCCTTAATCTGAAGACACTATACCACTCCTTTATCTGGAAAATTCCTGTTGAGCCTTTAAAATTCTACCTTGTGGTTCCCACCTCAGTGAAATTTTTCTTAAGCACCTCACAGATGGATGTGATCACTTTTCCTTTTTTAATTTATAGGTTTATTTACAACTTTATTATTTATTTACTACTCTACATTAGAACTGCATTAACAAAAAGGCATCGTGGTTAAAAGTGCAGGCTTTGGAGCCAGACTGCCTGGGTTCAAATCTCAACTCTACCACTTACTAGGTATGTGACCTAGGCACATTTCCTAAGCTCTTAGTACCTGCCTTCATTTCTCATAGGGTTGTTTTCAGTGTTAAAGAATTAATGCATGTAATTACTTAGAACAATGCCTGACACATATTGGGAGGTCAATATGTGCTATTTATTATTACTATATATTTGTCTCTGAGACCAGAATATGAGCTAATTATGTGTAAGAATCACATATTACTCAACTTTGCATCCCTAGTGGGGTGCTGTCATCACTCTGTATTTGCTGCATGAATAAGGAAATATCTCAGTACTCATGCATCTCACAAAGCCTCCTGTGTAACCCTAGCATAGCCTATTCTCTCATCTTGTAATTGCCCTGGAATCCTTTGTCAGAGAAAACAAATATGCCACTCATTTGTCCTATCAATATCCTAAATGCTTCATTTCCAAACATTTTGTATTCTTGATTTCTGGTAGGCCTGATCTAGGCACAGGTAGTAAATGTGGGCATGAATGAGAGATCAACCCCTCTCCTACATTTATAAGTAATTTTGTGTGTAGTAATTGAAATTTATGCTGTCGCTATGCCAGGCTCTGAGGATACAAAATCGTTCTTTCCTAATACCTAATTATTAACCCCTCAAACTCAAAGATGTGGAGGTTCCTTCTGGTTTCTCTTATTAAACGTTTTATTCAAGAGCACAGACATAATTTTATCTCAAACTGATTGGCAATTTACTCATGTCATTTAGACGGTCAATAAAATCAAATGTCCATAAGGATGTTCATCATCAAGAGTAACATCTTTAAATGTTTGAGCATAACTTGGGTATATAATATTTTATTCAACCCTACCATCTTGTGAGGTGGATGTATCTCCCCAACATACAGAGTAAGGAACAGAGACTCACAGAGATAAGTGACCTGCCAAAACTGACAAGTAAAGGAAAGGAAATTTTACCCCTTAGTTTTCTGTGAGCATTTGGGAAGTATTTTAATTGGAGTACTAAGGGAATTGCAGGTCCTTCAGGAGAGGCAAATTGTATGCCCACGGAATGTTTCATTAAAATGTTGAATTAATGTGGGCTTAGTGTTTGGGTATCTTTTTCACTGTGCTTAGAACAGTGTTCACACAGCAAACCACTTGGTAAGTATTTGTTGAATACTGAATGAATGGATAATTTGAAGAGTATTTAAGATAACCACTAATTCTGTTCCTCTGGTTGCTTCATCAAAACCGTTTCTTAATGGACCCTGTTATGGGCTGAACTGTCTTCCCCCAAAATTCATATATTAAAATCCTGACCATCAGTATATCAGAATGTGATCTTATTTGGAGTCTTTATACAGGTAATCCAGTTAAAACGAGGTCTTTAGGGTGTCCTTAATCCAATACTACTCTTATCCTAATAGAAAGAGAAAATTTGGAGACAGACACACAAACATAATGTGAGGACAGTGTGAACAGACATAGGGAGAGGATGGCCAGGAAAGAGGCCTGGAACAGATTCTTCCTTCACTGCCCTTAGAAGCAACCAACTCTGCTAACATCTTGATTTTGGACTTTAGTCTCTAGCAGTATTAAAAGATAAAATCACCAGTCTGTGATACTTCGTTACTACAACAAATCTAGCCATTTCTCACTACTCTTCCTCTCCTCCCCTGTTGCCAGCTGCCATCAACTCTTGCCAAGATTATTCAATTGTCTCTTAACTGATCTCCAAGTTTCTATCCTTTTTCTTCTAAATCTATTTTTCACAGAATAGCCATATTATTCCTTTGAATGTATGTCACATTCATGTTACTCCTCAAAACTTTTAATATGATAAAAAACAAAGTCCTTATTAGGGAGGATAAGACCATACATTATTAAGGCCTCTGCTTTCTCTCTGACCTCACCTATCCTTCTTTGTTCCTTCACCCATTTTTAGGCTCTGCCCCACCAGTACTGGCCTCCTTTCTCTTCCTTTTACGTGCTAGTCATGTGTTTGGCTCTGGGCTTTGTACTTATTGTTCTCTCTCCCTGTATGCTCACCCTTGAGATATCTGAAATGCCTCTTCCTTTCACTCCCTTCAAATTTCTGTTCAAACATCACTTTGTCAATCAAGTCTCTATTGACCATACGCTATAAAATAGCACCTCAGTCTCTCATAATTCTCCATTTCACTCACCTAAATTTATTTCTGTCCAAAGTACTTATCTCTTTCTGACATAATATATGAAGATTTAAACAATTCATAAAGAAATAAAGCAATAATTTAAGATTATCTACAGTATTTTATCACATATGAATTGAAAGTATTATTAAATTTAAAAGGAAAAATGAATATTTATGTACCATTTTTTGGAATAAGCACTGTAGGTTCTTAACTTCTAGAAAGATGAAATAAAACTCAGATACTGCCATTTGGTTGCTTTTGTTGCAGGAAGGGGGACCACTTCCAGGACCTGAGAGTGGGCTCATGTATAACACTCGGAAATGAATTGTCTAAGGAGACACATGTTGACACAACAAGAGACTTTATTGGGAAGGGGTGCCCGGGCAGAGAGCAGCAGGGTAAGGGAATCCAGGAGAACTGCTCTGCCACGTGGCTCGCAGTCTTGGGTTTTATGGTGATGAAATTAGTTTCCTGGTTGTCTCTGGTCAATCATTCTAACTCAGGGTCCTTCCTGGTGGGGCTTGCATCGCTCAGGCAAGATGGATTCCAGGGAGAGTTGACCTCTCCCTGTGCAGTTTTTTGTTCTAAACTTGTATAAATAACAATTGTGTAATGTGTCTCCCTTTTACCTTGTATCAGTTGCTTCGGCCTACATTATAAATAAAGAACAACTAGAAAAAAAAAAAAAAAGGAGTTTAGTAGGACACATGGACTGGTGTCCTCTCTCCGTTTGACCTTTCCCGAATTCTTCCGGTTGGTGGTAGCTTGTTAGTTCCGCGTTCCTTACCAGGACCTCCTGTTGTAAGATAACTCATGCTAGTGGCTACTATCTTGCCTGGCCAGGGCAGGCGGTTTTGGTCAGTGGTTCCCCTAACACTTGATTGGCTAAGACAAAAAGAAGCCAAGATGCTTTCTAATGATTTTGTTTTATTCACCTCTTTGGATTTAAAACCCGGAAAAAAGTTTGAAAATACATATTATCTTTCTAAATAGTTACTGCATAGTAGTATAACTATGAAATACATCTGTTACCACACAATAAGTTTTAAATAGTTTTTTTTTTTTTTTTTTTTTTTTTTGCGGTACGTGGGCCTCTTACTGTTGTGGCCTCTCCCGTTGCGGAGCACAAGCTCCGGACGCACAGGCTCAGTGGCCACGGCTCACAGGCCCAGCCGCTCTGCGGCATGTAGGATCTTCCCGGACCGGGGCATGAACCCGTGTCCCCTGCATCAGCAGGCGGACTCTCAACCACTGCGCCACCAGGGAAGCCTTTAAATAGTTTTTATTTTGTAACACTGATTGGAGTAGGTTTCTAGAATTTCTTCACACTTTCTCATCTTCCTTTGAGTGTAGCAGCCATGCTTTAGTTGAATTTTATTCTCCAAATGATATCATTTTTTAATGAATTTATGTGAATTCATTTAAAAAATAAAAATTTTACATCACTTCATTTAGGCTGTTTTGCCATTTTATGTTTCTTTTTCACACTGAAGACAAGACTTTTTACATATATTTGAAAGAAACAGTATTTTAATTATACACAAAAGTTCTTTAAAAACACCTTCCAGCATCAGAGGAAATAAAATTCAGTCACTCTTCCAATGAAAGAACATTATCCAAGATGGCCATTATGCAACTCTAAATGTAAGATTGTAGTAGTTTTCTAGGAAATTCAGTTTTTCTTTAAAAAATCAAATTTCCTGCTTGGTGTTGAAATGAATTTCTAGGTCCAAGAGAAAGCTGCTTCTACCCACATATGCAAACTGAAACTTAGATAACTTTCGTGTTCCTGTAAACCCTGTGTTTGACCAGGAACACCAGTAAGTCCCCTACATATGAACCCTCAAGTTGTGAACTTTCAATGATGCAAACATGCATCTGGTTCCAGCAAGGAACCAGAACCTGTGCCATCAACACCAGACATGAGCAAAACTGCAGCTTGGCTTCCATCTCCTATTGCTGACCATCCTTCAGCTCTACCATCTCCCACCTCCACTCCCTCCTCCAGTCAGTAACTCTTCTTGCCTATTCACTTGATGCCAGCCCCTGTATGCCAGCTGTTGTACTGTACTACTGTACTTTTCAAGGTACTGTACTGTAAGATTAAAAATGTTTTCTTTATTTCTTGTGTTTGCTTGTTTTTTATATATTATTTGTGTGAAAAGTATTATAAACCTATTAGAATACAGTACTATATAGCCAATCGTGTTAGTTGGGTACCTAGGCTAACTTTGTTGAACTTACGAACAAATTGGACTTACAAGTGTGCTCTTGGAATGGAACTTGTTCATATGTAGGGAACTTACTGTATCCAGTCCACCAATCCCCAAAGGCCAAGCCAGCTCTGAGCCTTCTCACCCCAAATATGGTTGACTATGTGACCCCAACCAATCAGATATTTTCTATTTTTTCTTCCTTATTCTTTATCCTATAAGAGCTTCCTTTTCACATTTCTCCAAATGGAGACTGCCCACTTCATGAAGTGTTAAATAGTTTGTTTGTATCATTTAACTTGTTTTCTTTAATCAATTTTTAACAGTTTTGGTGAAGAGGAATGAAATCCAAAGCTGACTGCTAATGGCCTATGGGAAAATATGAAGTGAAGATACATGAAAGATATACAGAGATGGACTAACATAAGTATAATGAAACTTCCAGGAGGAAGATAGAGAGAGAATGCTGATATAATAACATTTTTAAAAGAATAAATACATATATATAGTTAAAGCACAGTAAATCCTAAGAAGCATAGATAAATGTAAACCTATGCCTATTTTACTTGTAAAATTGCATATCAAAGTTATAAAGACTATTTTCAAAGTAACAAGTGCAACAGTTTGGTTGTCTTCAAAGATGACTTTTAGCAGTGATAATAGAAGCCAAAGCCAGTGGGAAATATTTTCAGAGGGAAACTAATGGTGTACCTAGAATTCCATAAACAATTTGTGAAATTATATTTCAAAAATATGAAATTATTATATTTTCAGATTTTTTAAAAAACTGAGTTATTTAATAAACAAATATTAAGATAAAGAATATCATCCCAAGAAAAAGGTTATGAAAGCACAAAAAATAGAGAATACTGTACACATGTGCAAGTTCATCTAGGCAAAAAGGTGGGCCAAAAATATAGGGCTCAAACATTAGCCAGTAAGAGCATGTAAACTGAAGGGTAGAGATTGGAGTGAAAGTATTTATCTTTTATTTTATTTTTTTAAGATCAAAGTAGAGTTTATAATACAAAGGTGTGAATGCCGCTTACACGAAGTTTATAATTTTCCTTACCTATCTGAAGTTAGTTTTATCTACATTTTAAAGAATATAATTAGCATTCTGTGTACTTATAGTACAGTTTCAGCTTGTGATTCACTGCTAAGTTCTCTTGATACATTCAAATGCATCAGAAATTTGGATAGTGTCATCCTTAATAGAAAGAAATTTCTACTTGGAGCCTTTTTGATTGGTTTCAATCTGATCTCTGCCTCTTTTGCCTATCTCTTTTCCCCAAATCTCCATTGATTCTTCTCATACTGGAGAGTTTTTTTACCTCTTTTAGGCTTAATCCCCTGAACACTCATTGTTCAATTTCCTCTTTGTTTACTTTTTTGAAATGTACATTCTCCAGTCACTTTTGGAGAATAGGAATGTCTGAATTTGAGTTCCCTGGAAAAAGTTTAAGAGGCACAAATTAAGATATTAGCTGTTATTTTTCCTAAATTTTACACCCAATTCTCTTCAACCCCAAATCAGGAGAGCTCCCTCCCTCTCTTTCTCCAGTGCAAGTGTCACCTCAGGGAGCAATCCATGGGAGTAAAACTACTTAACATATGTGTGGCTATTATAGCCTAGATATTTGTGCACTTCACAAAATCCACATGTTGAAATCTTAATCCTCATGTAATAGAATTAAGAAGATGGGGTCCTTAGGAGGTGATTAGGTCCCCTCATGAATGACTAGGTGCCCTCATGGGTGAGATTAGTGCCCTTATAAGAAAATGAGAGCTTGCTCTCTCTGCTTTCCATCATATGAGGATACAAGGAGAAGGCAGCCATCTGTCAAACAGGAAAGAGTTCTCACTAGACACTGAATCTGAGTGCATCTAGATCTTGGACTTCCAAGCCTCCAGAGCTGCAAGAAATAAATCTGTTGTTTAAGCCACCCAGTCTATCATAATTTGTTATTGCAGCCAAAACTGACTAAGACAGTAGCCTGGGGTGGCCCTAAAGAAAAATCAGTGGTAAAAAAAAATAGGTTTTTGCTGGTTTTGGAATTTCTCTTCTGTTACTTAATTCTTTGATACATAATAGAAATTCTTTTGCTCAGCACTTTACTCCCTTGGCACAAATCTTTGACAAACTCCATCACATATTTTCTCTAAAGATGGATCAAATTAGACTAGGTGAGGCTAATTACTATTTACTCTAATTACTGTTTACCACATCTGCATGTGTATTTTTCTCATTATAATGTCATTACCATAAGATAGATGTCCCCTTCTTAGGGACAACAACTGATGTATGCACATTTTCTGAAACATTAGTCTCACTTGGTTAAATTCAACAGTACTCTGACAATTTCTCTTTTTTTGTATGTGGTTCCAAGAATGTGAAATTTCTAGAATTTTCCTCGTATTTTCCCTTGATTTACCTCTTCATCTTTCCTTCCTCTGTCCCTCTTTCTTGCTCTCTTTTTCTTTCTCTCTCTCTCCACCTCTAGCTCTTGCTCTTGCTCTCTCTCACTGTCTCCTCACACCTCTCCATCCTTGACAAATTCTTTTTGGTTTCTCATGAATGTAGTTACTTAATACCTGTATTTCTATAAACAAATCTTGATACTCCTTTCTCTGCTATAGAAAAGGAAGGAAACTGTTGACTTACACACTTAGGATGCTAAGGTTTAACAACGGGAAGGGGCAGTGTAGAATTTTTGTCTTATATTTGCATCTTTGAATTCTAATATTTCTAAATTTTTTTGTAAATACTCCTACTCATAAATTATACTACATGATATTTTAGGGTTTGGAAAATGAAATTTAATTTTAGACATGATGAAACAGAATGCTATAGAGATTGAGCAATGGAACTAGAAAACTTTTATAAAGAGTATTAAAATATTTATACAGATATCAATTCTATCTTCAAATAAAATGCACACTTCATTTTATCTCTTCAGTTTCTAATGATAATTCTGATCTTGTAAAATACTTTGTAGAGCTGCTCTTCCCAATTCAGTGATTTTTAGTAAATCAATCAGCTCTTACAGTTTTCAAAACTTTGGGTGTTAAACTTTATCTACTTAAATCCAGTGAGATCAGTAGCTGGTAAAACAGGTATAAAACTATATTTTTACTAGAAGAAATAGTGGGCAGGTCTGTGCTGATATTCTTTAAAGGATGATCAAAAGGATAGTTGAAATACAATGTGAAATAATTATAGAAATAGCAGCAATTCAAGGGAAAATAAGCACAAAAAATGTCCTTCTGACTCGTAGGCTCTTCTATGTGTTCCTCTGAAGAAATATATTGGTTTCTTCTAGAAACATTCTAAAAAAATTCTCAAGGTCTTTTTTTTTCATTCCATATTATAGTGTTTATGGCTGCTTACTTTTTAAGTTATTCTGAATTTTTGAGAATTGCTTTTTTTTAGAAGATTATTTTAATTCTGGAGGATCACTGACCTTTTAAAGATTTTAAAATTCATAAACCTATAATATAGAAAAGTCACTGTAATAATGTTAGTACTTGATATAACATACGAAGTGCATGTGAAATACATTATTCTTAGAGCCCACTTTGGAAAACTTAATATCTTATATTGATATGAATATTGAATTTGGTATATTACAGGAAGCACTTCCAAATTTGTTGGAATTCCTAGGCTTGAATTTTTCAGGGGCAAAAAAAAAAAACCCCACTTTCCTGTAGGTTTTTGGTACTTAGAACATATAGCATAAATTTTGCTCAGGCTCTTCAACTAACATATCTGCTAGTGTTTTGGGAAGAATTTAAAACATTACAAAATCTAATCTATAAAAATGTTATTTTACCTGATAAGATTTTGGATTGCAGAAAGACAATACTTGTGAATTTGAAGTAAATTGTCAAGATTCTTTATTTCATATTTATGGACAGACACATATAGTTATTAAAGATTTTATGATAGAAGATGGTGGAAAAGTAAGACATGGAGATCACCTTCCTCCCCACAAATAAATCAGAAATACATCTACATGTGGAACAACTCCTACAGAACACCTACTGAATGCTGGCAGAAGACCTCAGACCTCATAAAAGGCAAGAAACTCCCCCATGTACCTGGGTAGGGCAAAAGAAAAAAAGAAAAACCAGAGACAAAAGAATAGGGATGGGACCTGCATCAGTGGGAGGCAGCTGTGAAGGAGGAAAGGTTTCCACACACTAGGAAGGCCCTTCGCGGGTGGAGACTGCCGGTGGCAGAGGGGGGAAGCTTCAGAGCCATGGAGGAGAGCTCAGCAACAGGGGTACTGGGGGCAATGTGGAGAGATTCCCGCACAGAGGATCAGTGCCGACCAGCACTCACCAGCCCGAGAGGCTTGTCTGCTCACCTGCCGGGGTGGGCAGGGGTTGGGAGCTGAGGCTCGGGCTTCAAGGTCGGATACCAGGGAGAGAACTGGGGTTGGCTTAGTGAACACAGCCTGAAGGGGTCTTGTACACCTCAGCTAGCTGGGAGGGAGTCCAGTAAAAAGTCTGGAACTGCCGAAGAGACAAGAGACTTTTTCTTGCCTCTTTGTTTCCTGGTGCGGGAGGAGAGGGGATTCAGAGTGCTGCTTAAAGGAGCTCCAGAGACAGGCAAGAGCCGCGGCTATCAGCACAGACCCCAGAGATGGAGATGAGACACTAAGGCTGCTGCTGCCGCCACCAAGAAGCCTCTGTGCAAACACAGGTCACTATCCACACCTCCCCTCCCGGGAGCATGTGCAGCCGGCCACTGCCACAGTCCCATGATCCAGGGAAAACTTCCCAGGGAGAACACATGGATGCCTCAGGCTGGTGCAACGTCACGATGGGCTCTGTAGCCGCAGGCTCGCCCCGCACTCTGTACCCCTCCCTCCCCCCGCCCTGAGTGAGCCAGAGCCCCTGAATCAGCTGCTCCTTTAACCCTGTCCTGTCTGAGCAAAGAACAGATGCCTTCAGGTGACCTACATACAGAGGCGGGGCCAAGTCCAAAGCTGAACCCCAGGAGGTGTGCGAACAAAGAAGAGAACGGGAAATTTCTCTCAGCAGCCTCAGAAGCAGCGGATTAAATGTCCACAATCAACTTGATGTACCCTGCATCTGTGGAATACCTGAATAGACAATGAATCATCCAAAATTGAGGAGGTGGACTTTGGGATCAACTATATATATATATATATTTTTTCCCTTTTTCTCTTTTTGTGAGTGTGTATGTGTATGCTTCTGTGTGTGATTTTGTCTGCATAGCTTTGCTTTTACCATTTGTCCTAGGGTTCTGTCTGTGTGTTTTATTATTATTTTTTATTACAATAAAATTTTTATTTCTTAATAAATATTTTTATTTTTTATTTCATTAACTTTATTTTATTTTTATTTTATCTGCTTCTTTCTTTCTTTCTTTTTTTTCTCCCTTTTATTCTGAGCCGTGTGGAGGACAGGTTCTTGGTGCTCCAGCCAGGTGTCAGGGCTCTGCTGCTGAGGTGGGAGAGCCAAGTTTAGGACACTGGTCCACAAGACACGTCTCAGCTCCACATAATATCAAATGGGAAAACTCTCCCAGAGATCTCCATCTCAATGCCAAGATCCAGCTCCACTCAATGACCAGCAAGCTACAGTGCTGGACACCCTATGCCAAACAACTAGCATGACAGGAACACAACCCCATCCATTAACAGAGAGGCTGCCTAAATCATAATAAGGCCACAGATACCCACAAACACACCACCAGATGTGGACCTGCCCACCAGAAAGACAAGATCCAGCCTCATCCACCAGAACACAGGCACTAGTCCCCTCCACCAGGAAGCCTACACAACCCACTGAACCAACCTTAGCCATTGGGGACAGACACCAAAAACAAAGGGAACTACGAACTTGCAGCCTGCAATAAGTGGACCCCAAACACAGAAGGTTAAGCAAAATGAGTAGACAGAGAAACACACAGCAGAAGAAGGAGCAAGGCAAAAACCCACCAGACCTAAAAAATGAAGAGGAAATAGGTACTGTACCTGAAAAAGAATTCAGAATAATGATAGTAAAGATGATACAAAATCTTGGAAATAGAATGGAGAAAATACAAGAAACATTTAATAAGGACCTAGAAAAACTAAAGAGCAAACAAACAGTGATGAACAACAAAATAAATAAAAATAAAAATTCACCAGAAGGGATCAACAGCAGAACAACTGAGGCAGAAGAACGAATAAGTGACCTGGAAGATAAAATAGTAGAAATAACTACTGCAGAGCAGAATAAAGAAAAAGGAATGAAAAGAATTGAGGACAGTCTCAGAGATATCTGGGACAACATTAAACGCACCAACATTCGAATTATAGAGGTCCCAGAAGAAGAAGAGAAAAAGAAAGGGACTGAGAAAATATTTGAAGAGATTATAGTTGAAAACTTCCCTAATATGGAAAAGGAAATAGTTAATCAAGTCCAGGAGGAACAGAGAGCCCCATACAGGATAAATCTAAGGAGAAACCCAAAAAGACACATATTAATCAAACTATCAAAAATTGAATAAAGGGCTTCCCTGGTGGCGCAGTAGTTGAGAGTCCGCCTGCCAATGCAGGGGACATGGGTTCATGCCCTGGTCTGGGAAGATCCCAATTGCCACAGAGTGGCTGAGTCCGTGAGCCATGGCCACTGAGCCTGTGCGTCCGGAGCCTGTGCTCTGCAATGGGAGAGGCCGCAGCAGTGAGAGGCCCGCGTACCAAAAAAAAAAAAAAAAAAATTGAATACAAAGAAAAAATATTAAAATCAGCAAGGGAAAAGCAACAAATAACATACAAGGGAATCCCCATAAGTTTAAGAGCTGATATTTCAACAGAAACTCTACAAGCCAGAAGGGAGTGGCAGGACATCTTTAAAGTGATGAAGGAGAAAAACCTACAACCAAGATTACTCTACCCAGCAAGGATCTCATTCAGGTTTGATGGAGGAATTAAAACCTCTATAGACAAGCAAAAGCTAAGAGAATTCAGCACCACCAAACCAGCTTTAAAACAAATGCTAAAGGAACTTCTCTAGGCAGGAAACACAAGAGAAGTAAGAGACCTACAATAACAAACCCAAAACAATTAAGAAAATGGTAATAGGAACATACATATTGATAATGACTAAATGTAAATGGATTAAATGCTCCCACCAAAAGACATAGATTGGCTGAATGGATACAAAAACAAGACCCATATATATGGTGTCCACAAGAGACCCACTTCAGACCTAGGGACACATGCAGACTGAAAGTGAGGGGATGGAAACAGATATTCCATGCAAATGGAAATCAAAAGAAAGCTGGAGTAGTAATTCTTATATCAGACAAAATAGACTTTAAAACATAGACAATTACAAGAGACAAAGAAGGACGCTACATAATGATCAATGGATCAATCCAAGAAGAAGATATAACAATTGTAAATATTTTTACACCCAACATAGGAGCATCTCAATGCATAAGGCAAATACTAACAGCCATAAGAGGGAATTTTGACAGGAACACAATCATAGTAGGGTACTTTAACACTCCACTTTCACCAAGGCACAGATCATCCAAAATGAAAATAAATAAGGAGACACAAGCTTTAAATGATACATTAAACAAGATGGACTTAACTGATTTTATAGGACATTCCCTCCAAAAACAACAGAATACACATTTTTCTCAAGTACTCATGGAACATTCTCCAGGATAGATCATGTTTTGGGTCACAAATCAAGCCTTGGTAAATTTAAGAAAATTGAAATCATATCAAGTATCTTTTCCAACCACAATGCTATGAGACTAGATATCAATTACAGGAAAAAATCTGTAAAAAATACAAACACATAGAGGCTAAACAACACACTACTTAACAACCAAGAGATCACTGAATAAATCAAAGAGGAAATAAAAAAGTACGTAGAAACAAATGACAATGAAAATACGATGACCCAAAACCTATGGGATGCAGCAAAAGCAGTTCTAAGAGAGAAGTTTATAGCAATACAATCCTACCTTAAGAAACAAGAAACATCTCAATAAACAACCTAACTTTACACCTAAAGCAATTAGAGAAAGAAAAACAAAAAACCCACAAAGTTAGCAGAAGGAAAGAAACCATAAATCTCAGATAAGAAAAGAAAAAGAAATGAAGGAGATGATAGCAAAGATCAATAAAACTAAAAGTTGGTTCTTTGAGCAGGTAAACAAAATTGATAAACCATTAGCCAGACTCATCAAGAAAAAAGGGAGAAGACTCGAATCAACAGAATTAGAAATGAAAAAGGAGAAGTAACAACTGACACTGCAGAAATACAAAGGACCATGAGAGATTACTGCAAGGAACTATATGCCAATAAAATGGACAACCTGGAAGAAATGGACAAACTCTTAGAAATGCACAATATTCTGAGGCTGAAGAAATAGAAAATATGAACAGACCAATCCCAAGCACTGAAATTGAAACTGTGATTAAAAATCTTCCAACAAACAAAAGCCCAGGACCAGATTGCTTCACAAGCAAATTCCATCAAACATTTAGAGAAGAGCTAACACCTATCATTCTCAAAGTCTTCCAAAATATAGCAGAGGGAGGAACACTCCCAAACTCACTCTATGAGGCCACCATCACCCTGATACCAAAACCAGAAAAGATGTCACAAAGAAAGAAAACTACAGGCCAATATCACAATGAACATAGACGCAAAAATCTTCAACAAAATACTATCAAGCAGAATCCAATAGCACATTAAAAGGATCATACACCATGATCAAGTGGAGTTTATCCCAGGAATGCAGGGATTCTTCAATATATGCAGATCAATCAATGTGATAAACCATCTTAACAAATTGAAGGAGAAAAACCATATGATCATCTCAATAGATGAGAGAAAGCTTTTGACAAAATTCAACATCCATTTATGATAAAAACCCTCCAGAAAGTAGACATAGAGGGAACTTTCCTCAACATAATAAAGGCCATATATGAAAAACCCACAGCCAACATCGTCCTCAGTGGTGAAAAACTGAAACCGTTTCCACTAAAATCAGGAACAAGACAAGGTTGCCCACTCTCACCACTATTATTCAACATAGTTTTGGAAGTTTTAGCCACAGCAATAAGAGAAGAAAAAGAAATAAAAGGAATCCAAATCGGAAAAGAAGAAGTAAAGCTGTCACTGCTTGCTGATGACATGATTTACTTGCAGAAGTAAAGCTGAGTCTGTATGCAGAGAATCCTAAGGATACTACCAGAAAACTACTCAGAGCTAATCAATGAATTTGGATACAAAATTAAAGCACAGAAATCTCTTGCATTCCTATACACTAATGATGAGAAATCTGAAAGTGAAATTAAGAAAACATCCCATTTACCATTGCAACAAAAAGAATAAAATATCTAGGAATAAACGTACCTAAGGAGACAAAAGACCTGCATGCAGAAAATTATAAGACACTGATGAAAGAAATTAAAGATGATACAAATAGATGGAGAGATATACCATGTTTTTGGATTGGAAGAATCAACATAGTGAAAATGACTCTACTACCCACAGCAATCAACAGATTCAATGCAATCCCTATCAAACTATGACTGGTATTTTTCACAGAACTAGAACAAAAAATTTCACAATTTGTTTGGAAATACAAAAGACCCCTAATAGCCAAAGCAATCTTGAGACAGAAAAACAGAGCTGGAGGAATCAGGCTCCTTGACATCAGACTATACTACAAGCTATAGTAATCAAGGCAGTATAGTACTGGCACAAAAAGAGAAATATAGATCAATTGAACAGGATAGAAAGACCAGAGATAAACCCAGGCACATATGGTCACCTTATCTTTGATAAAGGAGGCAAGAATATACAGTGGAGAAAAGACAGCCTGTTAAATAAGTGGTGCTGGAAAAACTGGACAGCTACATCTAAAAGAATGAAATTAGAACACTCCCTAACACCATACACAAAAATAAACTCAAAATGGATTAAAGACGTAAATGTAAGGCCAGACACTATCAGACTCTTAAAGGAGAACAGGCAGAACACTCTATGACATAAATCACAGCAAGATACTTTTTGAACCACCTCCTAGAGAAATGGAAATAAAACCAAAAATAAACAAATGGTACCTAATGAAACTTCAAAGCTTTTGCACAGCAAAGGAAACCATAAACAAGACGAAAAGACAACCCTCAGAATAGGAGAAAATATTTGCAAATGAAGCAACTGACAAAGGATTAATCTCCAAAATTTCCAAGCAGCTCATGCAGCTCAATATCAAAGAAACAAACAACCAAATCCATAAATGGGCAGAAGATCTAAATAAACGTTTCTCCAAAGAAGATATACAGATTGCCAACAAACACATGAAAGAATGCTCAACATCACTAATCATTAGACAAATGCAAATCAAAACTACATTGAGGTATCATCTCACACCAGTCAGAATGGCCATCATCAAAAAATCTAGAAACAATAAGTGCTGGAGAGGGTGTGGAGAAAAGGGAACCCTCTTGCACTGTTGGTGGGAATGTAGACTGATACAGCCACTATGGAGAAGAGTATGGAGGTTCCTTATAAAACTAAAATTAGAACCACCATATGACCCAGCAATACCACTACTGGGCATACACCCTGAGAAAACCATAATTCAAAAAGAGTCATGTACCAAAATGTTCATTGCAGCTCTATTTACAATAACCAGGACATGGAAGCAACCTAAGTGTCCATCAACAGATGAATGGATAAAGAAGATGTGGCACATATATACAATGTAATATTACTCAGCCGTAAAAAGAAGTGAAATTGAGTTATTTGTAGTGAGGTGGATGGACCCTGAGTCTTTCATACAGAGTGAAGTAAGTCAGAAAGAGAAAAACAAATACCGTATGCTAACACATATATATGGATTCTAAAATATAAAAAGGTCATGACGAACCTGGGGCAAGATGGGAATAAGGACGCAGACCTACTAGAGAATGGAGTTGAGGATACGGGGAGGGGGAAGGGTAACCTGGGACAAAGTGAGAGAGTGGCATTGACATATATACACTACCAAATGTAAAATAGATAGCTGGTGGGAAGCAGCTGCATAGCAGAGGAAGATCAGCTCGGTGCTTTGTGACCACCTAGAGGGGTGGGATAGGGAGGGTGGGAGGGAGGGAGACACAAGAGGGTAGAGATATGGGGACATATGTATATGTATAACAGATTCACCTTGTTATAAAGCAGAAACTAACACACCACTGTTTACAAACTTTAAGAATGATTACAAAAAAAAAAAAAAGAATGATTACAGAATATTTTTTTGTTGTTGTTCTATTGCCTAGACAAAGAATTTGGATAAGATGAAAATATGTCCCTGAAAATTTTGGTGAAACCGACCTATAAAACCCTCTAAATTTAATGCTTTATTAATAAAAAATATTAAAATAAGTACTTTTATTTAATAAAAAAATAAATTAAATAAAGCTATAATGAGGTTTCATTTTATTCAATTCAGTTTTGCTTGGTATTTTTGTTTAGTGACAATTTATATAAGATTTTACATCTTGCCTCAACTATAAGTACTATATTTTAAAGTTTTTCTATATCCTGCTGTTTATCCCTTTTTATTAATAATATTTTTGCCTTATTTTTTTTCTCCGGATTAATCAAACCAAAGGTTTGTCTAGTTTATTACTCTTTTCAGATAACAATATTTGATTTCATAGATTCTCTTTATTTAGTTTTATTTTACTTTTAATCAAAATATATTATTTTAAAAATTATCTGTTTTTATTGTTTAGTGTTTATTCTCTTTACCATTTTCCTGATTACTCATTGGATACTTATTTCTTTTTTTTATTTATAAATTTTCAGTTCAATACATTTCCCTCAATGCACTATTTTGCTACATTCCTCAGGCTTGAGATATAGTCTTTCTACATGTGTTGCAAATAGATAGATAGATAATAGATAGATGGATAGGTAGATATGCTTATACATACATAAGCTATATAGGCATATATATTATTTTCCAATAAGATTTGTCTTTTGACTCATGAATTTGTAAGTCCCTAATAAATAGTATTTTAAATTTTATCATTTTGTTTATAACTTTTTTTTTTTGCGGTACACGGGCTTCTCACTGTCGTGGCCTCTCCTGTTGCGGAGCACAGGCTCAGGATGCGCAGGCTCAGTGGCTATGGCTCACGGGCCCAGCCACTCCGCGGCATGTGGGATCCTCCCGGACCGGGGCACGAACCCGTGTCCCCTGCATTGGCAGGTGGACTCTCAACCACTGCGCCACCAGGGAAGCCCCTATAACTTTTGATTTAATTCCATGATAACATAGTAATGATCTCAGTGATACTTAATATTGAGGCTGTGTTGACAAAATCTTTTGACCTGAGTGACATTTTTAAGAGTTTCATGAGTCTTTGAAATGAATGGTTACCATGTAAGTGTTAGATACACAATTTAATACAGAAATTTATTAGATAAAGCTTGATAGTTGTGATTTGCCATAACATTATTGATTTTATATTCTTTGGCTTAATTACAATGAATGATATGTATAAATAGTACACCATTAGGTACGTACACTTAAAAAATTTTATATGATCTTCTGAAGTAGGCATTTTGTTATCAAGTACTGATCCCCTCTACTATACATGATGTTTTTGTCTTAGAATATTTTTTTTCTGCTATAAATATAGCTATAATTGCTTTCTTTTGGTTAGTATTTGCCTGATGTAAAATTTTCCATCATTTTATTCTCAATGTTTTTATGATTTAGATGTATCTTTTTTAAACAGCATATAGATTTGTATGTTTTAAAACAACTCAGTGTTAATCTTTATCATTTAACAGGCATGTTACTCTATGTATTTTCCTTAATGACATATCTATTCATATTTATGTTTGAGCTCATTTTTATATATTTCTTTTGTCTCTTTTTAAATTCATTTTATGAATCAATAAAATATGTTCTACTTATTTTACCATTTCATTTCTATTGGTTTAGAAATTATACTTTCCATTTATGCTTTTTAGTGGCTAACTTAAAACGTTAAAATATACATATATGTAATTTCCCATATCTTAGTTTGAATGATATCTTGCCTACGTCTCTCGAGCTTTAAAATATATATATATATATATATATATATATATATATATATA